>NC_134404.1:277563595-277866407 GCF_038048845.1 Mixophyes fleayi | reverse complement strand
TTTCCCCAGCATTTCAACCATAAACTGGGATTGTGCAGCTCTGCTACATTCAGCTGTTACCTGTGTTAATCCTTCTACTGCTCCTCTCAATATCCATTGGCAGTGTGTTACCTATCCCATTGTACTCTGCATTTTTTCCTGCAGTCTCTATCATCATCATCATCAACATTTATTTATATAGCGCCAGCAAATTCCGTAGCGCTTTACAATTAGGAACAAACATTGATAAAACAATACTGGGTCATACATACAGACAGAGAGGTAAGAGAACCATGCTCGCAAGCTTACAATCTATAGGACACAAGGGCAACACAAGGGCATGTGCTACATCATATTGCACAATGGACCAGCTAGAACGCAAAGGTAAAAGTATTGAGTGGGGTGTGTGTGTTGCAGTGTTGGTCAGAGGGTTGTTGTCTTGCGTTAGCTGTGTAGAGGATGGTAATAGGGTAATCTAGGGAAATTAAGATGGTGGCTGAGGAATATCATAACCTTGTCTGAAGAGGTGGGTTTTCAGTGAACGCTTGAAGGTTTGAAGACTAGAGGAAAGTCTTACTGTGCGAGGGAGGGAATTCCACAATGTGGGTGCAGCCCGGAAAAAATCCTGTAACCGAGAATGTGAGGATGTGATGCGAGTGGAGGAGAGACGTAGATCTTGTGCAGAACGGAGGTGTCGAGTGGGGAGATATTTCGAGACCAGTGAGGAAATGTATGTCGGTGCAATTTTGTTGATGGCCTTGTATGTTAGTAGAAGAATTTTATATTGGATTCATTGAAATACAGGCAACCAATGTAGAGACTGACAGAGTGGCTCAGCAGAGTAAAAACGGTTAGTAAGGAAAATCAATCTAGCCGCTGCATACAAAATAGATTGTAGGGGTTCAAGTCTGACTTTGGGAAGACCAGTAAGGAGGGAATTGCAATAGTCGATGCGGGAGATGATGAGTGCATGAATTAATGTTTTTGTGGTGTCTTGTGTCAGATATGTGCGTATTCTGGAAATGTTCTTTAGGTGTATATAACATGATTTAGATATAGAGTTGATGTGGGGAATAAATGACAGTTGTGAATCAAGGATTACACCTAGGCAACAAGCTTGCGGGGTGGGATTTATGGTCATGTTATCAACAGAAATTGAAATGGCAGGCAGGAAGCTTCTGTTTTTAGGTGGGAATATTATTAATTAAGTTTTTGAAAGATTGAGTTTGAGTTGGCGAGAAGACATCCAAGATGAAATGGCAGAAAGACAGTCAGTAATGCGAGACAACACAGATGGTGAAAGATCAGGAGAGGATAGATAAATTTGTGTATCATCTGCATAGAGATGATACTGAAATCCAAAGGAGCTTATTAGTTTTCCAAGAGAAGTGGTGTAGATAGAGAATAGCAGAGGACCTAGGACTGAGCCTTGTGATACTCCAACTGATAAAGGAAGCGGAGCAGAGGTGGATCCAGAGAAATTAACACAGAAAGAGCGATTAGATAGGTAGGATGAGAACCAGGATAGGACAGTGCTTTCAAGACCTAGGGATTGTAGCGTTTGTATGAGCAGAGAGTGGTCGACAGTGTCAAATGCAGCAGAGAGATCCAGGAGAATTAGAAGAGAGTAATGGTTATTATTTTTTGCTGTGATCAAATCATTGACAACCTTGGTCAGTGCAGTCTCTGTGGAGTGTTGAGAGTGAAAGCCTGACTGAATAGGATCCAACAGGTTGTTTGCTGTAAGAAAGTGTGTGAGGCGAGTGTAGGCAATTCTCTTGAGAAGCTTGGAGGGGCATGGGAGCTGGGAGATGGGGCGGTAATTTACGAGAGAGTTAGGGTCAGAATTTTGTTTTTTTTAAAATGGGAGTAATCACTGCATGCTTGAATAGTGATGGAAAAATACCAGTAGAAAGAGAGAGATTACAGATTTTAGTTAGAAGGGGAATGAGAACAGGAGACAGGGACATACCAATTTGTGGGGGAATGGGATCAAGAGGACAGGAGGTAGAGTAGAAATATGAGAAGAGAGTAGAAACTTCCTCTTCATTTGTGGGATCAAATGAAGAGGAATGGTCTCTATGGACTTGTGCTAGGTGTTTTACCATTGACTGCATCTAGTTTATACCTGTATGATCTGTATTTAAAATAAAGATACTCTGCTTTAATTCACAACTACTCTCTGTGATTTAAATACTAGGATCCCTAACAGCTACAAAGCCAAGCAAATTGCAGCAACTTCAACAGTGCAGGGAGAAGGGGAAGTGGGGGTGGGGGAGGGGGGGCTGTGCCTGTTAAAATCCTAGCAAAATTTTTAGCAATTCGTCTTAATTCTGTTATTAATGAAATTGACCAGGTTCATACCTGGGCAGTCCATAGGTACTAGTCTCAAGCAACTGTACACATTATTGCAAATGTCACATTTGGGATGATGAGACACTAGTGGTTTTGTTAGATGCTTCCAAAGCATTTGATTCTATAGACATTTCAGTATAGAATCTAAGTTCCAACTATTGTACTCTATTCATGCTGGGTAAATAGTTTCGTTTTCTCCGCTTTCACACTGACCAGGGGTATTCAGCACTTGCTTGTGTAATTCGAAATCATCTGGGCATCCATGGTCTGGGGCTTGGGTGGAGGACAGACACCATTGCTCTCTATGCAGATGACATGCTGTTGTTTCTATCTGATGCTGAGGGCTCTATTGATTCTCTGTTACATATACTAGACAGGTTTGGATCCTATTCAGGTCTTATAATTAATTGGGAAAAGTATAGTATTCTACCTTTGAAAAATTCCTGGAATCATCTTCCTCCCAGAGAGCTTCCCTTGCAATGGACCTCAAAAATCAAATATTTATGCATTTGGATAACTACTGACATGTCCCATTATACACAGTTGAATATCCTGCCTCAGATTGAATAGAATGCATATTTTTTCGGAAGGCTGTATCGAAGTGATAATACAACCTAAACGTCTGTATGTATTACAGCAGATATTTAGAAAAATTGATCATTATGTGTCTGGTCTGGTTGGGCAAATTCCCCAGAATTAAATTAAGTTATTCAAAACTAAGAATTCTAGGGGAATGGAACTTCCTAACTTGAAGTTGTATTACTATGCTGCTCAGCTGACACACTTGAGACAGTGGATTATGTTTTTTGACAAATGAGAGCTTTCCTTCCTTCTAATTGAACAGGAGGGGCATCGGCATACCCATGGGAGGTGGGAGATCAGGTTATCAGGCACCATTGGTTGAACAGAATGTTCGAATATGGAACTCTGTTCATAAATTTTTTTGGAGGTGAGGGCTTATATATATGACTCAAGACTAGTTAAGTTCAGGATTGCAGAGCTCTGTCTGCTCTAAATGCAGAGTTGGGACTGGTACATTCTGGTATCTTCTCTGGGATTTCTCTACAATACAGACATTTTGGTGCAGAGTTACAAGGTGTATTGGCAACATTGGTATCAATATGTAAGTTTTTGACCCCTGGCAGCTGCATTTATTGCCTATGCCTGTTTTTTATGTGGTCAACAGAACTATTAGGCAATTTTTAATCAATGTTTTAATGCTAGCCAAGGTCTATAGCCAGAGCATGGATGGCACCCAATTCTTCCAGACTTGCAAAATGAGTCTTACTGGTGAATGACACGGTGGGGCACAAAAAATATACATAAACTAGCAGTAACTCTCTTCTGAAATTTAGATGGAATGAATCTTGTTATGCTATTGTTTTCACAGATAATGATTTTCAGTCTGATGCTGATTCACGAGAACCCAGCAGATAGTATTGTTTTTGCTTTCACATTCTATTGCTTTAATATTATATATTCTGTAATTTATTGCAGTGGGGATAGTATTGCCTTCTTGTTCCAATATGTTTATTCTTTGAATATGACTCAGATGTCTGTTATCGCGAAGAGGTGGATGTGCAAAAACATTTTTTTTCACATAGAAACAGAATTTGACAGCAAATAAGAGCTGCTTGGCCCATCTAGTCTGCCCATTTTTTTTTAAACCTATTTATACAATGTTTTACAACTCTACATTGTATAAATATATAATCAGTCTTTTGTTTAATTAGCAATTTTTTATTTTTCTGCATTTTGTGGTTGCTGTTTAATACATTTCTACTTTATTAAATTCATTAAAATATACTTGATTTTAACAAAAATTCCTGTATATAGACCACAAATATATCCCAGTTTCTGTAAGAGAGACACGTTTTGATGTTTGGCATTGTTC
This sequence comes from Mixophyes fleayi, assembly GCF_038048845.1. Lineage (NCBI taxonomy): Eukaryota > Metazoa > Chordata > Amphibia > Anura > Limnodynastidae > Mixophyes > Mixophyes fleayi. The sequence continues at coordinate 277,862,179 of NC_134404.1, read as the reverse complement.
ACATAAAACTAAAATTAAACATATACTGCTTGTGGGTTCTTCCTGCACCTATCAACAAAGACAGAATTCCACAGTTTCATTTACAGTTTGATGTTTCGCCTTTCTGCACATGGCTTTGGCTATTGTCCAACTCATGTACAAGACAGTAAGCATGACAAATTATAGTTAAAACTGCCCTCAGTAGTACTTTCTTACACACAATGCAGTACACCTAGACTATACAAGTGCCAGGAGTTCAGAGAGTCATTGGCATTTGAAAAGTGAACTTTTAGCTTTAGGTGGACAACCCTACCTAAATGAATGTTTTAAATAAAATTTAAATTACATTTCATATTACAGATGTGCCCTAGTTGTTTGTTTCCAAATTTTTAGACTAATCACAGCAGTCCAAACCCCACATATATGGTACTTAGGTATATGTGGATGGGCCACTGATAATCCTTAGGTACCGTTATGCATTGCTATGCCACTAATACAGAGAGATATTGCCAGTCAGTGAAATGAACAATATAATTGTGATAGTGTGCTCATTATTTCAGATATTTTTGCAGTATATGCCATAAGTTCGTACTTTGTTGGATATCATTTGCAGCTCTTGCCTGGCAGTGGTTGCTTGCAGTCTCTGCAACATACTGAATAGATCATTCGGTGTCTACACAGGAAATAGACAACAAAGAAAACTGACAAAATAATGCTCAGGATGGCAGCCATTAGCTTTATTAGCTGACCTCAGTACACAAAATACTATTTTCTCAAGTTAAGAAAAAGCAACTTAGTGCTCTATTTTAAATGAAGACCAGGTTTTTCATGTCCATCAATTGCTATTGACAGCAAATGTAATTAAATAGGAGTAAACAGCCAGATCAGCTATAGGAAAGTTCTATAATCTTGACTTTAAAGCATCTACATTTATGCTTATGTACTCTGACTTCCTCACTAAGGGTTTGATGATGATTTGTATCAGTAGTTGAAGTGGAAATTACGAAGCAGCTGTATGGAAATTTAGAAGTGATGGTATGAACATGTAATGGGAATGGAAATTATTGAAATTTTAGAGTGTTGCAATGAAGGCATTGGGAGAAATGGTGGTATGGCATGGCACGGTATACATCCCCACTTCGACCACTGATTTAGATGTATAAGTGTTAAAATCTAGGCCAAAAAAATCAGCAAGTAAAGATACTGTATTTACACCCATATCCTGAGGTGTACACACCACAAGATGCATTCAGATCATACATGTCAGACGTATATTGTCGCACATCAGGGTCTTAGTCCTATTTACCACGTCCGTCGTTGTCATCCAGGGTTGGAATGGCCCGCCAGGGATCCAGGGTATTCCCAGGTGGGCCCCGATGCCTGATATCTCCGCCCCCTTCACTGGTGGGGAAAGCAGGGTACTTTTTTTTAAAAAAAAATACCTCATCACTGTGTCGGCGCCCCTCCTCCCTCCTCCCTGCTCCATTCGCACTGAATGTCGAGTGGGAGGTCATCATGCCGGGCATTCAGTGAGGAGCCGCGCAGAGAGAAGTCAGCACTCAAGAAAGAAGTCAGAAGAGAAGAAGAGAAAAAAAGAGATGAAAGAAGGCAATAGAAAGGTAAGTAAAGGAAAGGAGGCAAAGGGAGACAGAGTGATGAAGGGGGGAGAGCAGAAAAGCACAGAGTGATTGTCACGGGCACTAGGAGTTTTACCCAGAATTCACCAGGTGTAGCTACACTTACCAGAAGTGCGGACCTCTGGGTAGTGTGGTGAATCAGTGGAACCATACAGTAGAATAGAGGAAAGGAATGTCAATAGTATAAATGCTGGGTCTTGGCACCGTGGAACTGTGATGGTACAGCAGTTTAGTAAACAGGATAAAATGAGGAAAGAGTCCAAGTGCCTTAGCACGCAGGTAGCATATAGCAGGCCAGTACTTGATAACTTGATAACGTTAGGCAAAGACCAATCAACAATATAGTAGAAGAGTCAGCGACTTGCAGCTACAATACAGAGGCACTTGTAGACTTAGTCCAGCTAATAGGTACCATACAGAGTAGTAGCTATATCACAAGGAAACATGAATGGTCTACAGCTGGTAAGTTTCACCACGGATATGTAGAGACGACTTGTCCAGCGCAGGTGTGTAACAGAATAGCGTGAGTGGTCTGCAATTGGCAAGTTGTATCACTGATGTGTAGAGAAGACTTGTCCAGGTGCAGGCGTGGAACGGAGTAACGTGAGTGGTCTGCAATAGGCAAGTTTTACCACTGATGTGTAGGGAAGACTTGTCCAGGTGCAGGCGTGGAACGGAGTAACGTGAGTGGTCTGCAATAGGCAAGTTGTACCACTGATATGAAGGGAAGACTTGTCCAGGTGCAGGCATGTAACGGAGCAACGTGAGTGGTCTGCAATAGGCAAGTTGTACCACTGATGTATAGAGGAGACTTGTCCAGGAGCAGGCAGGTAACGGAGGTAGCGAGAGTAGTCTGCAGCGGGTAAGTTCTACTACCAATGTGGAGAGGAGACTTGTCCAGAAGCAGGCAGGTAACGGAGGTAGCGAGAGTAGTCTGCAGCGGGTAAGTTCTACTACCGATGTGGAGAGAAGACTTGTCCAGAAGCAGGCAGGTAACGGAGGTAGCGAGAGTAGTCTGCAGCGGGTAAGTTCTACTACCGATGTGGAAAGGAGACTTGTCCAGAAGCAGGCAGGTAACGGAGGTAGCGAGAGTAGTCTGCAGCGGGTAAGTTCTACCGATGTGGAAAGGAGACTTGTCCAGAGAAAACGGATAACACGAGCAGAAACAGGAAACACCTCAGAGTCTCAAGTAATGAGAACCAAGAACGGGCAAAGGTAATAGGGCAACAGGTGCCTTAAGTATTGAGAGGTGATTAATTACCCAATGAGACTAGAGGCGAGGTATTAACAGTTCAGGGTTTCTGCACATGTGCAATCTTAGTCAAGATGGCAGACGGCCGCGGCTCAGGAGAGACGCCGGCAGGAGCGAGAGAGACCCATGTCCCAACCTAGGGGCACTAACAGACCGGTGAGTGTCAGTGATGAACTGGAGGCAGAGAGGCACAGAGTGATGAAGGGGGGGAGTAGCATGGCACAGATTGATGAAGGGGGGAGCAGAAAGGCACATAATGATGAAAATGGGGGGGAAGCAGAATGACACAGAGTGTTGAAGGAGGAGGGGAGCAGAAAGGCACAGAGTGATGAAGGCGGGCAGAAAGGTACAGAGTGATGAAGGGGGGGCAGAAAGGCACATGGTGATGAAGGGGGGCAGAAAGGCACAGATTGATGAAGGGGGGAAACAGCATGGCACAGATTGATGAAGGGGGAAGCAGCATGACACAGTGTGATCATAAGGTGGCATAGCGTGGTGATCGTAAGGGGACACAGCATGGTGATGAAGGGGCACAGTAATGTGTGTGTGTGTGTGTGTATGTGTGTGTGTGATGGCACAGGGGGCTTGTGGTAATGTAATGCGTGTGATGGCACATGGGGATTGTGGCAATATAGTGTGTGTGAGTGTGTGATGGCACAGTAGACCTGTGGCAATGTAATATGTATGTGATGGCACAGGGGGCTTTTGGCAATGTAGTGTGTGTGTGATGGCACAGTGGGCTTGTGGAAATGTAGTGTGTGTATGACAGCACAGTAGGCTTGTGGCAATGTAGTGTGTGTGTGATGACACAGGGGGTTGTGGCAATGTAATGTGTGCTTGTGATTGCACATGGGGCTTGTGGCAATGTAGTATGTGTGTAATGGCACAGGGGACTTGTGGCAATGTAATGTGTGTGTGTGTGTGTGTGTGTGTGTGTGTGTGTGTGTGTGTGTGAGGGCACAGGGGGCTTGTGGCAATGTAATGTGTGTGTGGTAGGTGGTGACTAATTAACCTGTGCTCTTTTGTTTGTGTGGTGATAGTGAGGAAATTGAATTTAATAGTGGGAACTATTAATTTAAGATGGGGTAGTTTGGGGGCTATTATTTGAATGTGGGGGTGTGTTTGGGGAGAATGAGGTCTATTTATTAAATGTGAATATGAATTATTTAATGGCTAACAGATGTTGCGGGACATAGGTATATTTATTAAATGTAAATACTATTAATTTATTGCTGGGGCTGTTTGGAAGGAGGGAAATAGGTTTATTTTTTAAATGGGAATACTATTACTTTAATGTTGGGTTTGATTGGAGAGATATAGATCTATTTATTAAATTGGAATACTATTATTTTAATGTTAGGGCTTGAGAAAGGCCTAATTATTAATCGTGGATGCTATTGATTTAACGCCAGGTTTGGTTGGCATTTTCTAAATGTGCCCATTTTTTTCCAAATAGGGCCCCCAGCATTCCAGGATCCAGACAAGCTGCAACTAAACAAATCACCAGCCACAGGTGGTGAAAGTGACAAGAACAGGTAGGAGAGAGCAGGACAGTCAGCCAACTGTTCTGATTCTAGTGGGATAATCCCGATTTTTGGTAACTGTTCTGCCCAACCTAAGGGGCAGGCCAAGACTGTATACTAATCATATACAAACTGCATTCTTTATATACTCCACTATCGTGCTAGCTGTCCTTTGTGGGCTTGCCACACCCCCTCTAGTAGTTTGGTTACGCATCTCTAGTGGCTGGCTACACCCCCTCTGGTGGGCTCTATCATTGTATTCCCCCTGCTGGCCCTTCAGGCCCCAGTCCGACACTAGTGTCATCTCACAGCCATCTGGGCTTCTCCTGGTCACCTGCGGCATTACTGAGCTCTATATCATCATTTGTCAACAAACATTCTGTCTGTTCTGCTGCAAGGATGCCGCCATATTGGATTCTATCAGGTGATCTTCCCAGTCCTACCAGACTACAGCAGCTGTATTCACATGATCTATGCAGCCAATAGGCACTGGAAACACCCTATTTAAACCAGCTCCTGAGATCAGCTCATTGTCAGAACAACTCAGCTTCTTCTCCTGAGGATAGTTCCATGGCTCCAAGCTGAAGTTGTTCACAGCAATGTTCCTGACTCACTCTGCACTGTACTGACTCCCCCCTTCTCTGCAAATACTCTGCATTTCATCAATGTGCTCATATTCCAACATGAACTTTGCATTTATCTAAGTGCCTCTTCTGCAGTAGCCGGTGCCGGTATCTCCAGTTCTATAGCTGGGGCTAGCTCTGAGTCTCTAGGACTCACTTCCAGTTCTGTGAATCTGTGTGTGGGTGCCAGGCCTGTGGCTGATTCACAATCCTGAGTTCTCCACTCATGGTCTCAGTTCTGAGTTCCTGTTTTCAGCTCTAGCTTTTTAGTTTCCATGTGTTACATCTTCTGAGCTACCAGTAGAGGATTCCAGCTCTGTGTGGCTAGTTACAAGATGCTCGGTGGAGTTCTCCTTGAATGGTTCCAGTTCATTACAGCGGCGGATTCCAGTTTCGTATTCTGGGCAGACTCCTTCCTTTCTGCTAGAGCATACCACAGCATTTCCCTGATGAGCAGAGAATTTATCAATGCCTCCAGTTCCAGTTACATTGCTGCTTCAGCAAGACCCAAGGGTCCCGACTCGGCAAAATGAAAACAGACGGCCGTGACATACATTATATGTATTTCTAAATCAACCCAGAACGTACAGTTGTGTATAACGCACAGAATGCTTGTTTGCAAATGTAGAGAGCAGTGTATGCCATATTTCTGAAATAACACTACTTGCAATTAACAAAAGATCCCTTATATGCAGCAAGGTTACATTAAAAATGCATATTTCTGGTATACTGCCACATCCACATTAGGAAGAGTTTGAGATTATTTGAAACATAATTATTACTACTTTTTTATGTATTTATTGATTGTGTATTGGCCATTGAAAATGCTCTGGGACTACCCCATTTGTAACCATTGGACAATGTTAATAGACGTGGTCACTCTTAATCAAGCCAGTTGCCTAGTAACGGCAACCAGTGAACTCAGCCTGTCAGGCGACAGCTGGCACTGCTTTGTTCTGAGCCGGTTGCTGATTAGCGGCAACCAGCATTTTTCTATTATTGTACTGCCGGCATCAAACCAATTTCTAGGCAGCAGCAGCTCTTCATTTTAGCCTGTTGCATTAGTGCAGCTAATCAGACTGGGCTCTTCCCATTGTCCCTATTGTAAATAGAACCCCCTTCCTTTGTATCACATGTGCTGGTGCTAGTTTCTTCTAAAGCTAGTGTGCTGTTTATGGATATCTGTGTGGCCTGCTGTTGTGACCTGGACCGTACCTTGTATTTTTTGCTGTTTTCTCCTGCCTTTAGGTCTGCTAGTCTCGACCTTAGCTGTGCTACCAATATTAGAATTATTTATAATTTATTATGGACACCCCTTCAAAAAGTTTGCTCAATGCTTTATGTGAGCTACATTATCGGAATTGCAATGTAAAGAGTGAAGTAAAATAGTAAATTATTTGATACCAAGTTAACTCCAACTTGTTAACTTGGAGATAAATGTGCATTCCAGCTGTGTAGTTATTGAACAAAAACTATTCTGATTTTGTGTCAGAGAACAGAGATGCAGAGAGTAGACTGCACAGATGTCCCAGGCCCAGGAGGATGAGGAGATGCATAGTGGTTAGCGTAGTGGTTAGCACTTCTGCCTTACAGCACTGGGGTCATCAGTTCAATTCCCGACCATGGCCTTATCTGTGAGGAGTTTGTATGTTCTCCCCGTGTTTGCGTGGGTTTCCTCCGGGTGCTCCGGTTTCCTCCCACACTCCAAAAAACATACTGGTAGGTTAATTGGCTGCTAACAAATTGACCCTAGTCTGTGTGTGCCTCTCTCTGTCTGTCTGTCTGTCTGTCTGTGTGTGTGTGTGTGTGTATGTTAGGGAATTTAGACTGTAAGCTCCAATGGGGCAGGGACTGATGTGAGTGAGTTCTCTGTACAGCGCTGCGGAATTAGTGGCGCTATATAAATAAATGATGATGATGATGATGATGCATGGGAGGAGGTGGTGTAGGAGAAGCAGCAAGAGGAGGAGGTGCCTGAGGAGGAGGCAATGACTTTTAAGGTGGTTGGCCCATCGAGGGTGAACATGGTAAATGTAAATAAATGTCAGCTCCAATTCACTGTTGCAGTAGTGCACTTTTTGAGGATTTAAATATGGTCATGATCCCTTCTGTACGCAGGTTAACACACAGGAAGTAAGCAGCAAGCAAGCATACAGGAACAGTACAGTATGAGTCTGACCACACACATATACAAATGTGACAGCACCACCTTGTTGGACAGTAGGTTCAATAGACCCAAATCAGAAATTAAATAACACAAGGCAATGCTGGAACTGCCTGCCTTCTTTTTCCACACATTTCCACAGTAAATCTATTCGGTTTCAACTTAAATAACAGAATTAGGTCTTTGTAGGTTCTAACAGTCAAAATAGGTCATTTTAGGCTCTGTAGAAATTAAGCATGTTATTCCCTAGTACATAAAACATAAAATGAATCGGACATTTTAAGTGTAATGGGGAAGGATTAGATTAGGTTAGATTCTAACAATCCTGGGCTTACTTATTAGACTCTAGGCACCTGATTCATTAAGGAAAGTAAGGCAAACAAATTAGTAAGTTTTCTCATGGACAAAACCATGTTACAATGCAAGGGTTGCAAATTAGTTTATTATTTTGCACATAAGGAAAATACTGGCTGTTTTTTCATGTAGTACACAAATATTTGATAGCTTTATTTGTACACTGAAATTTAAAGTTGATCTAGAACATGCCTTACCCCAACTATAAATCACATTTTAAATCCCCCCCCAATGCAACATAGTTTTGCCAAGGTTGAAAGTTACTAATTTTTTTTGCTTTACTTTCCTCAATGAAACAGGCCCTAGAAGTTTAATAACTTTAGTGCACCCCAGTCTGGTGGGCTCTGGGAAGTTTAAAGGGACTTTTGTTGTGGTCAAATTGGTATATGGGGACTGAAAAGGATATTCCATTTTCTAATATAATATATTCACTTTCAGACATATTTTTGCCTTGAATCCCCATCTCTTAATATGGAGTTGTGTGAAAACTTGAGCAGCAGCTCAATATTTGCATATCAAATGTTGTGAGCTTTTTCCTGTAGAAGGTTAACTCCACCCAGATAAAAGGTTTGATTTCATGTAACAAGAGGAAGTAAAACCCTCTTGCTTCCCTGCTTTCACCCTGATAGGACATCAATTCCCATGATTAAGCCAACTAGGCGAAACGTACGTCAGGCTGTACATCACATCAGGTGACGTCAGACCTGGAAGTGAGGGGGACTTGCTCACAGTGTATCGCCACTATCAAAGTTGGAGAATTTAGTAGGTCTAGCTGCAACCATATGCAGGGCCGGTGCTAGGGTCCTCTGCGCCCTAGGCACAATTTCAAAATCCACCCCCCCAGGCACAAATTTAAAATCCCCCCCCAACGTCTTTCCTTACCTTAGCTCCATAAAGCTGCTCCTCTCTGCCGGGTCCCATCCCTCACTGACACTGTCGGGCCATGATGATGATGTCACGCCCAACAGTCAGTGAGTGGAGGGGAGGAGACGGAGCGCCCCATCAGCTGTTGGAGGGGAGGGCGTCGGTGGTGATCCATAGCCCCTCCCCTCTCCCCGTGGATCTATCTGAAGCTGTGCGGCGGCCGTGGAAGGTATGCTCAGCGGTCGCCGCACAGTTTTAAAGTACAATAATAAATGCATTTTAATTCTGTGGCGCCCATCAACTGCCTAACCTTGCCTAATGGGAGCGCCGGGCCTGACCATATGAGACTTAATTAAGTGACACTGTATACGTGTGGCAGAACGCATGTATTCCTATTTATAAGACTATCACTCATACTACCAAGGGGTCATAGTTAGGAGATCCAACAGCTTGCTACTCGGATCTCCAAAGGATATGGCTGTCAGAATTAGCATCCCCAGGTGAATAGTGGGGCATAATAGGCGTTAACATTATTATTATTAATCTGATATCACTTTGATGTGACTAATCAGACGGCTACTTATTGCCAGAAATCCATTTATATATAGGAAGATGGATACATGTTATTTGGTCCGATATAATAGAGAGGAAGGAATACAACTTTAATGGTGTCATAATTACAAGGACACTGGCTATATTTAGGTTTCTGTTTATATGCAGATATATATCAACTCTAATCCAATAAATGAATAGATGAACAATCTTAATAGATATAAGTATGACAATGATAGCCAACTATTAGAGATATAATTTGCTGTATACTTTGATACTACACCTCTCTAAATATTTCCTTGTATATTTAGTACACTCTCTATTTCTCAGATAGCACTCTGTTCAGCGTATTTTACAATATTCATTTGCACATGTATAGCATCCTTGTAAGTACTGGGACCGGGCAATATAGCTTTTCACAGAAATATAAGCAGCCAATTATTGATTCCATACCATTCGTTATAAATTATTCACTACAGACTAAACCACTACTACAGACTATATAAGCTCTTGGTCATGAAGGACCAGCCCCTCCCCTAGGTTTAATTTTTAATCCACTATTTTTCCTATCTTTTCACTATTTTTTTGATAATTCGCCTACTATTGTTACATGAATGAGTGCTTATGATTATTAATAAAGGTTATGTTTGAATCTACTTAATTTGGGTAGAGGACTGGAGTGCCTCTTAGTGTTACCCTTGCTCTCCTTTTTTAATAGCCCCAAATTGTCTACCATGAAGTGAGGATAGTCAAGTCCCTAATACATAGTGTAATATTGTTGATAAATTTACCACTTGTGACAGGATGGACCACTTATGCCACCCTGTCTGTTGTTGCTGGGGATCGACTGGGTTTATTTTGCCGCCGTCCCCCCTTTCTTTATCCCAGATATGCCCCTCCTGTCATAATGGGAGGAGCCTGCTGCCACCACTAGGCTCCTACACTGGCACCTAGAACCTTTTCCTTCTGGGTAACTCTCGCTGCTAGGGTATTCCCTTGCTGGTACACCTGGGCTGGTATACCTGACCTCTAGCCTCTAGATCAGGGTTCCTGTGGATCCAGGGGGGGGGGGGCGATCGCCCCCCCTAGCAGGGGCTTGCTGCCGGCGGCTGCACACTATGTGCAGATCCATTCAGCAGAGAGAGTTAGGGAGAGAGTCCTGCCCAACTGCTCTGATTGACAATCAGAGCAGCCGGGCAGGACTCTCTCCCTAACTCTCTCTGCTGAACGGATCTGCACATAGTGTGCAGCCGTCAGCAGCCTTAGGTGTCAAAAAGGGGGCGGGGCTAAATCGCCCCCGGTACAATTTACTTCTGGATCCGCCCCTGGCTGGGTCCACCTCATAACAACCAGAGAACGGATTAGATTTGGGTCTAATCTGTAGGTCACAGGAATTTACAGCAGGGTAAGTAGTTGTCACAGCAGGTTCTTGAAGAAAAATTATGTTTTATTAGCTCAAGTGTCCTAATAAGGACAGTTACAGCCACTAGTTGAAGGTACTAATGACATCCGGAAAGGTACAGATGGAATTATACATATCATTTCATACATTTTAATTCAGAGATTAATATCAGGATATGAGATGTTCTTTAAAATTAGATTTTAAATGCAATATATACTTGACAAAATTTACACTTATCTGTGATATTCTTAATCACATGCTGTTTACAATGTTCAAACACTGTTACATGTTCAGGTTACATGTAACAGACAATGTTACATGTTTAGGTTCTTACACACTGGACAAAAGGCCACTCAGAAACAACAGTAATGACCTCCTGTGGTGCATTTAGAAAAAAAGACATGTTGCTTACTCACATAAATAGACTTAATTAGCCTTAATGAGGACTTCCATTCTAAGCTACACAACAGACTTCTTCAACAAATGATTATTGCATCAGAAACCAATACCTCAGAAATTAATACATTTCCTATACAAAGTGCCACACGATATAGTAAATTTAGTACATTGAAATTATATAAATAAGCGCCCTGCACTATTTCCTTTAAATAAATTTATACCATAAGTTATTTATAAGTGATCCGGCCACACCGTTCTTATGGGATTTGTGGCAAAAGAAAGTCTTCTTTCTGGGAGGACGGGTGTTGTTATGGTACAATCTGCCATAAACCCAGTACTCTTTGAAGAATTTAAAGAGATAAAAGCAGTAGTGGCGACCCTGAGGAATCTGCTGATTTTCCCTTAGCAGTGGTAGCTGTCAAAAGCAGAGAAGAAGAGGGAGTGTTGGATATATAAAATTACACTCCTAGGAGGGTAGTCAATTGTTAGCGCTAACGGAAAAAAACGAGCGCTCCAAAAATCTTAGCGTTAATACGGTAATTACCCGCGGAATTTCAGCTCGCCGCTCCCTGAGCAGCGAGCTGAAATTCCGCGAGTAAACTACCGTATTAACGCTTTTCTCGCGCAATATTACCGTATAAACGGTAATATTTTTTGAGCGCTCGTTTTTTTCCGCTAACAATTGAATACCCCCCTTAGCTGGAAACAAATCAAGTGCCAGACAAAATGAATATTCAAGCAATATAAGAAATTAAAATAAACAACAACAAAGTCTTTAATGATATAAGTTAGAGAAAAAACATTTATACTATAATAGAAACAAGGCTATATATTCATATATCTCCAACAGGTGACAAAACTCAAATAAATAGATAACATTATCTCATACCTTAACTGCAGCAAATGCACTCTTGAAACAATGCCTTTAAAGGGAAAATATTATACTAATTTTACAATTAAATAGATTCCAAATATTGTGCTAATAAATAGTCCAAAGAGGACAATATTATAGTCCCAATGATATTTTCATTTTTAGCTGTGAATGGGATAGTCATTTACAGAAAGTGCAAGTGGTGCTAGACTCCCTGAGAAAAGAGGGATTAACAGTGAACCCAAAGAGGAGTGCTATAGGCCTTGAAAAGGCAAGCTACCAGGATTATATCATAGGAAGATGGGTGATAAAATCTCTGGTAAATAAGGTACATTCTATACAGGGCTGTGTTCAATAAATAAATAAGAGCATTTCTGGGTATTGTGGGCTATTACCCTAGATTTATGCCAAACTTTGCCACAATCAGTGCACCTTTGACTAACCAGACTAAGAGGAGTACATTAGTTAAAAGAAGTCCAGGCATAGAAAATGTGTTTAGGGACTTGAAATTAGTATTGTCTGGGCAGCCTCTGTTGATCTCTCTAGATTTTAAGAGAGTTTATTCTCCAGACAGATGAATCAGATGTAGTATTAGGTGCTGTTCTGTCAGGAGAAATTAAGGGTGAAAAACTTCCTGTAGTATATCAAAGCAGAAGATTGAGACCTAGTGATAAAAACTAAAATGTATTTGAGTGGGAGTGCGTAACTATTAAATGGGCAATTGAGACTCTGAAGTATTACCTGACAGGACACCATTTTAAGTTAATCATAGATCACTCTTATCTCACATTTATGAGTCAAGCAAAGAGAGTCACAAGGTGGTTTCTCATGTTACAAAATTTTAGTTTATCTGTAGAACACTTGAAGATAATGCTGATACTCTGTCTAGGATATATTGGTTTCAGCTAAAAGTGTTCAACCCACAGGTTTGTATATAGTCGGTTTGTAAATAAGGATGAGCGGGCTCGGATTCCGCTAATCCGAGCCCACCCGAACAGTGCGGATCCGACGGGATCCAAGCACTGTTCGGGTATTTCCGGCGCCAAAAAAAATGAAAGTGAGGCTCTGACGTCCAAGTCTCGCGTCGGATCTCGCGAGACTCGGATTGCATAAATTCCCCGCTAGCGGCCGCTATTTTCATTTGGGCTGTGATCAGGGTAGAGGGAGGTTGTAGGGTATTATTATTATTAATTTTTATTTATAAGGCGCCACTAGTTATCCGTAGCGCCGTACAGGGACATACAGAAACACGATACAGGGTGAGACAGCACGGTACAGTTAACAAAAAGCACAGTAACTCAGAAGCTCAAAGTACAGCTAGATGAAAGGTGAGAGCTCCCAGTGGTGAAGCTAGAGGGGCAGAAGGGCAGGAGGACCTCACGGAGGAGACAAGGAGCTGGAGAGCAGAGTTAAGGTGGTGGAGAACAGGAGAAGAGGAGGCCCTGCTCAAAGGAGCGTACAATCTAAGGGGAGGGTAGGACGGACAGAGACACAAGGGTGGGAGGAGGAATGGGGGAGAAAGCAGAGAGGGAGAGGGGGGAGAGAAGAATTACGAGGAGGGAGGCAGGAGGAGGGCAGGATTGGGAGGGCGGTAGGTGGGAGGCTGGAAGGAGGTCGGTTAGGTGGGGGACTGGAAGGCTTTGAGGAAGAGGTGGGTTTTTAAGGCCCGTTTGAAGCTGGACAAGTTGGGGGATGTTCTGATGGAGCGGGGGAGCTGGTTCCAGTGAAGGGGGGCAGCGCGGGAGAAGTCTTGGATGCGAGCATGGGAGGAGGTAACCAGGGGGGAGGTGAGGCGACGGTCATTAGCCGAACGCAGAGGGCAGGATGGAGCGTGGATGGAAATAAGGTTGGAGATGTAGGGAGCAGTAGAGTTGGAGAGGGCCTTGAAAGTAAGTGTGAGGAGCTTGAACACTATTCTGTAGGGGAAGGGGAGCCAGTGAAGGGATTGGTATAGGGGGGAGACAGAAGAGGAGCGGCGAGAAAGGAAAATGAGCCAAGCGGCTGCATTAAGTACAGAGCGAAGGGGAGCGAGATGAGTGCGGGGGAGGCCGGTAAGGAGAAGGTTGCAGTAGTCCAAGCAGGAGATGATAAGAGCGTGGACAAGAGCCTTAGTGACATCTTGGGAGAGGAAGGGCCGAATGCGTGCGATATTCCGCAGCTGGAAGAGGCAGGATTTGGCGAGAGAGAGAATGTGAGGAGCAAAGGAGAGAGAGGAGTCAAGGATGACACCGAGGCAGCGAAGTTGAGGAACAGGGGAAATAGAGGAGCTGAGAACAGAGATAGAAAGGTCGGAAGGGGAGGGGGAATGAGCGGGAGGAAAAACAATAAGTTCGGTTTTAGCGAGATTAAGTTTGAGGAATCTAGAGGACATCCAGGAGGAGATGGCAGAGAGGCAGGCAGACACCCTGGAGAGGAGGGAGGAAGAGAGATCAGGAGAGGAAAGGTAGAGTTGGGTGTCATCAGCATAAAGGTGGTACTGGAGACCAAAAGAGCTGATGAGTTTCCCCAGGGAAGAGGTGTAAAGAGAGAAGAGTAGGGGTCTGAGAACAGAGCCTTGGGGGACCCCTACTGGAAGGGAAGAGGGGGGGAGAGAGATCCAGAGGTGGAGACAGAGAAGGAACGGTCGGCAAGGTAGGAGGTGAACCATGACAGGACCGGGCCGGAGAGGCCAAAGGATTGAAGGGTGAGAAGCAGGAGCGGGTGGTCAACGGTGTCGAAGGCCGCTGAGAGATCCAAGAGAATGAGAAGGGAGAAGTGGCCCCTGGCTTTCGTGGAGAGGAGATCATTAGTGACTGTGGCCAGGGCAGTTTCAGTGGAGTGGAGGGGGCGGAAGCCAGATTGAAGAGGGTCAAGGAGGGAGTGGTCAGAGAGGTAGGTGGAGAGGCGGTTGCAGACGAGCCTCTCAAGTAGTTTGGAAGCAAAGGGGAGAAGAGAGATGGGGCGATAGTTAGAGAAAGAGGTGGAGTCAAGGTTAGGTTTCTTAAGAATGGGGGATACAAGTGCGTGTTTGAAGGAGGAGGGGAAGATGCCGGCGGAGAGGGAGAGATTAAAAAGGTGGGCGAGGTGGGAGCAGGTGGCGGGGGAGAGGGAGCGAAGGAGGTAGGAGGGGATGGGGTCCAGGGGACAGGAGGACGGAGGGGAGGATGAAATAAGTGAACTTCTTCGCCCGTAGTGGGGCGGAAGGAGAAGAGGGGGCGGTGGCGGGAGGGGGAGGGAGGAAGTGTGGGGGGGGGCGGAAGATGGGAGGAGGTGATTTCGAGTCGGATGGCCTCAATTTTCCAGGAGAGAAGGAGGCAAAGTCGGTGGCGGTGAGGGAGGAGGGGAGAAGAGGGGCGGGGGGGGACAGGAGAGTGTTGAAGGTGGCGAAGAGGCGGCGGGGGTTGGAGGACTGGGAGGAGATGAGGGATTTAAAGAGATTGTTTGGCTAGAGAGAGGGCGGAGCTATAGGAAGAGAGGATGAACTTAAAATGGAGAAAATCAGCCAGGGAGCGGGATTTTTTCCAGTATCGTTCAGCCGTGCGGGAGCATTTTTGGAGGAAGCGGGTGAATTTGGAGTGCCAGGGTTGGGGTTTGGAGCGACGGGGGTTGACAGAGTGGGCCGGGGCGATGGCGTCAAGAGCGGAGGTGAGGGCGTGGTTGTAGAGGAAGACCGCCAGGTTGGGGCAGGCCTGGGAGGAAAGGGGGGAAAGGAGAGTATCGAGAGTAGCAGACAGGGTAGCAGGATCGAGGGCGTCAAGGTTGCGCCTGGACTGAGCAGGAATAGGCGTGGGGTGGGGAGCGGGTGGGGAGGAGAGAGAAAAAGAGAGAAGGTGGTGGTCGGATAGAGGAAAGGGAGAGATGGAGAAGTCAGAGAGATTACAGAGGTAGGAGAAGACTAGGTCAAGGGAGTGACCAAGGCAGTGGGTAGAGGAAGAGGTCCATTGTGTGAGGCCAAGAGAGGAGGAGAGGGTGAGCAGCTTAATGGACGCAGGGTCAGAGGGGTTGTCGATGGGTAAGTTAAAGTCGCCGAGGATGATGGAGAGGAGGTCAGAGGAGAGGTGGTGAGGAAGCCAGGCGGCGAAGTTGTCGATGAAGAGGGAGGTGGGACCAGGGGGGCGGTATATGACAGTGACTCTGAGGTGGATGGGGTAGAAGAGACGGATAGAGTGGGATTCAAAAGAGGAGAAGGTAAGGGAGGGTTCAGGGGGGATGACACGGAAAGTACAGGCGGAGGAGAGGAGGAAGCCCACATCACCGCCTGGGCGGGCGCCAGGTCTGGTGGAGTGGGTGAAGGAGAGGCCACCATAGGAGAGGGCGGCGGGGAAGGCGGTGTCAGAGTCAGAGAGCCAGGTTTCCGTAATGGCAAGAAGGTTAAAAGAGTTAGACAAGAAGAGGTCGTGGATAGCGGTGAGTTTGTTGCGGACAGATCGAGCATTCCAGAGGGCACAGGAGAAGGGGAAGGAGGAAAGAGGAGAGATAGGGATGAGGTTGGCAAGGTTGGCAGAGCGCTGGGGATACCGGGGGCAAGATGGTGAGGTGGGGCAGCGGGAGATAATGGGAATGGCGTTTGGACAGGGCGGCATAGTGGGGGGGAGAGAGAGGCGCGGAAAGGGGGGGATACAGAGAGGAGCGAGGGAGACATCGAGAGGGCTAAGGGAAGATGCCAGGAGGGCAGAGGAACAGGTTGCAGGTGACGGGGAGACAAAGGACACGAAGAGAATGAGGGGGAGAGAGGAAGTCAGTTAATGAGGCTAGAGGTGGAAGGGAGAAAAGGTGTGGCAAGTGGAAAACAAGGCAGGAGGAAAACAGTGAGTGATAGAGTGAAAACAGTGAGTAATGGAGACAATAAAATGGCTTAACATGTGGATAAAAGAGACAAAAACAGTGTGACAAAATAATGGAGTAACAGTGGATAATAGAGACAAAAACAGTGAGAATGGAGAGAATGAATAACAGATGGTAACAGGAAAATAAAAATAAAACAGGCTATAGAAGCAATTGGCAATAGGTAACAGGCAATAAATGGCAGTAAGCAATGGGTGCCTAAATGTGGCTAGGAGCTGTTCAGAGTGACAAGCCAAGCCAGGGGAAGAGTTCGAGATTCCGGGGAACAGTCAGGGAGAATGTCAGATGTGTGATCCAGAGAAACAATAGTGTAGTCCGTAGACGTTACCTGGAGAGCATGGGTGAAAGTTAGAGGAGAGCCAGGAGACATCGAAGGAGGGGCAGCATCCGTGGACATCAGAGGTGGCAATGGAGACAGTCCAGGGCATGGATGGAGGGACCGTGGGCAGCGGAGGCAGTGATGGAGACAGACCCAGGCGTGGAAGGAGGTAACATATCCTTGAATTACTCGCCAAGGGAAGTTGCTTGTAGCTTCAAGGTGCTGGTGAGTGCTTAGATGGGTGAGTAGTAGTTGGAATCCTGCTCAAGTCAAATCCGGAGGGTAACTGCAGAGTGGAGAGGCAGCGGAGGCGAGGAGGCCGGCGGAGGCAATGGAAACCACCAGGAGGAGGCCTCAGAGCGGGTCGGTCCGGGGGAACACTGAAGCGAGGAGGAGAGGAGCGGCACTTGAGGCCGGGGGTGAAACCGGAAGTAGGCCACGCGGCCGGCAGCGGGAAGATCCAGGAAGGCAGCCGGGGAACACTGGAGCGGAGTGGAGGGCGGTCGTCTTCGGGAGGAGCGCTGAGAAGAAGCTGGAGCAGCACAGGCCGAAAGCAGGACCCAGATGAGGTGGAGAGGTGCGGCACTCGAGGCCGGGGATGAAACCGGAAGTAGGCCTCGCGGACGGCAGCGGGAGGATCCAGGAAGATAGCCGGCTTGAGGTCCGCAGGAGAGGAGAATCTGGCAGCACTGGAGCCAGGTAAGAGTGGAGGAGGAACGGTGGGGGCAGCTGGGCCAAAGCCGGGGACCCGAATGGGTGCTGCCGGGGGACGAGGACAGGCACAGCCGGAAGAGCCAGGTAGCCAGACGGGTGTAGGGACATGGCAGAAGGCAGGGTGGAGGAGAGATGGGTAGGCGGTAGGCTGCGGAGAGGTGCCGGGGGCTACTCCACAGAAATAGGGAGCCCAGGCTCTGGGTCCCAGTGGAGAGCTCGCGGGGCACGTCCGAGCAGGGTGGAGAGCTTACTCCAGGGTAGTGGTGCTCCTGCTCTTGTGTGATCAGTCCAGTGGTGCTTTATTCTTTTGTCCTGTGCTCTGTCCTGCTGAGTCCAGTGGTGCTTTGGCCAGTGCTTTGTCCTGCTGAGTCCAGTGGTGCTTTTGTCCTGTGCTCTGTCCTGCTGAGTCCAGTGGTGCTTTGCCCAGTGTCTGTCCTTCTGAGTCCAGTGGTGCTTTTGTCCTGTGCTTTGTTCTGATAAGTCCATAGTAATTTTATAATTATTAACAAATCTTAAAAAAATGTTAAAAAAATAAATAAAAAAATGATACAACAATAATTCAAAAAAATATAAAAAAATAATTTAAAAAGTATAAAAAAAAATCTAGAGCAATATATTCTTGCAGTCCAGAAATATTAGTACTGCAATACCTATGTTCACTGTTCTTGCAGTCCAGAAATATTAGTACTGCTAAATTTACCTATGTTCACTGTTCTTGCAGTCCAGAAATATTAGTACTGCTAAATTTCCCTACGTTCACTGTTCTTGCAGTCCAGAAATATTAGTACTGCTAAATTAACCTACGTTCAATGTTTCTGCAGTCCCAAAAAATAGGTACTGCAATCTATATTACTGCGTTCACTGTTTCTGCAGTCCCAAAAAATAGGTACTGCAATCTATATTACTACGTTCACTGTTTCTGCAGTCCCAAAAAATAGGTACTGCAATCTATATTACTACGTTCACTGTTTCTGCAGTCCCAAAAAATAGGTACTGCAATCTATATTACTACGTTCACTGTTTCTGCAGTCCCCAAAAATAGGTACTGCAATCTATATTACTACGTTCACTGTTTCTGCAGTCCCAAAAAATAGGTACTGCAATCTATATTACTACGTTCACTGTTTCTGCAGTCCCAAAAAATAGGTACTGCAATCTATGGGCCTGATTCATTAAGGTTCTTAAATGAAGAGGATTCTCAATTCAGTCTCCTGGACAAAACCATGTTACAATGGAAGGGGTGCAAATAAGTGTTCTGTTTTACACATAAGTTAAATACTGACTGTTTTTTCATGTAACACACAAATATCAACTTTAAATTTCAGTGTACAAATAAGCTATCAAATATTTCTGTGTTACATGAAAAAACAGTCAGTATTTAACTTATGTGTAAAACAGAACACTTATTTGCACCCCTTCCATTGTAACATGGTTTTGTCCAAGAGACTGAAATGAGTATCCTCTTCATTTGAGATCCTTAATGAATCAGGCCCTATATTACTACGTTCACTGTTTCTGCAGTCCCCAAAAATAGGTACTGCAATCTATATTACTACGTTCACTGTTTCTGCAGTCCCAAAAAATAGGTACTGCAATCTATATTACTACGTTCACTGTTTCTGCAGTCCCAAAAAATAGGTACTGCAATCTATATTACTACGTTCACTGTTTCTGCAGTCCCCAAAAATAGGTACTGCAATCTATATTACTACGTTCACTGTTTCTGCAGTCCCAAAAAATAGGTACTGCAATCTATATTACTACGTTCACTGTTTCTGCAGTCCCAAAAAATAGGTACTGCAATCTATATTACTACGTTCACTGTTTCTGCAGTCCCAAAAAATAGGTACTGCAATCTATATTACTACGTTCACTGTTTCTGCAGTCCCAAAGTGTGTGTGGTTTAGGGGTACGCTCTCTTGTGCTGCATATAATGGAGTACAAAAATTTGGAAGATAAAGTAGGGAAAGATCAAGACCCACTTCAACCTAATGCTGAAGCTGCTGCCACTAGTCATGACATAGACAATGAAATGCCATCAACGTCGTCTGCCAAGAGCGATGCCCAATCTCCTAGTAGAGGGCATGTAAAATCCAAAAAGCCAAAGTTCACTACAATTAGTAAAAAAAGAAAATTCAAATCATCTGAGGAGAAACGTAAACTTGCCAATATGCCATTTACGACACGGAGTGGCAAGGAACGCCTTGGACCCTGGCCCGTGTTCATGACTAGTGGTTCAGCTTCACCCAAGGATCTAAGCCCTCCTCCTCCCCTCCCCTCTAAAAAATTTAAGAGACTTAAGCTGCCATCAACAACACAGCAAACAACTCTGCCTTCTAAAGAGATGGCATCACAAATCCCCAAGGCGAGACCAAGGGTGTTTGTGGTTGCGAAGCCTGACCTTCCCATCACTGTACGGGAAGAGGTGGCTCCTTCCACCATTTGCAGCACGCCCTCTGCATATGCTGGAAGGATCACCCACAGTCCAGTTACAGATTTGGCTAATGAAGGTGTCAATGTTGTACACCAGGAGGAGGATATTGATGTAGCTGGCGCTGAGGAGGAACTTGACGAGGAGGATGCTGATGTGGTTATCTTAAATGAGGCACCAGGGGGGGGGAAACAGTTGTTGTCCATGGGATGAAAAAGCCCAGTCAGAAGACCAAAAAATCCACCTCTTCGGTCTGGAGTTATTTTTATCCCAATACGGACAACAAATGTATGGCCATATGTAGCTTATGTAAAGCTCAAATAAGCAGGGGTAAGGATCTTGGCCACCTAGGGACATCCTCCCTTATACGTCACCTGAAGAACCTTCATAATTCAGTGTTTAGTTCAGGACCTGTGGCTAGGACCGTCAGCAGTCCAGGGACACCTAAATTCTTTGGTCCTGTTGGATACACACCACCAACAGCCTCCTCGTCAACTTCCTCCACGATCTCCATCAGAGATAGTCCTGCAGGCCATGTCACCAGCCAGACTGAGTCCTCTACAATCCGGGATTCATCCGAGGAATCCTGCAGCGGTACGCCTACTACTGCCACTGCTGCTGTTGCTGCTGGTTGTCGGTCATCTTCCTAGAGGGGAAGTCGCAAGAATGCTACGTCTTTCACCAAACAGTTGACCGTCCAACAGTTGTTTGCCATGACCACAAAGTACGACAGTAGTCACCCTATTGCAAAACGGATAACTGCGGCTGTAACAGCTATGTTGGTGTTAGACGTGCGTCCGGTGTCCACCATCAGTGGAGTGGGATTTAGACGGTTGATGGAGGTATTGTGTCCCCGGTACCAAATCCCGTCTAGATTCCACTTCACTAGGCAGGCGATACCCAGGATGTACAGAGAAGTACGAACAAGTGTCCTCAGTGCTCTGAAAAATGCGGTTGTACCCACTGTCCACTTAACCACGGACATGTGGACAAGTGGTTCAGGGCAAACGAAGGACTATATGACTGTGACAGCCCACTGGGTAGATGCATCGCCTTCCGCAGCAACAGCAGCAGCTGCATCAGTAGCAGCATCTTCACAACGGCTGCTCGTTCCAAGGCAGGCAACGTTGTGTATCACCGGTTTTAATAAGAGGCACAACGCCGACAACCTCTTAGAGAAACTGAGGGAAATAATCTCGCAGTGGCTTACCCCACTTAGACTCTCCTGGGGATTTGTGGTGTCAGACAACGCCAGTAACATTGTGCGGGCATTACATATGGGCAATTTCCAGCACGTCCCATGTTTTGTCCACACCGTTAATTTGGTGGTGCAGCATTACCTGAAGAGTGACAGGGGTGTGCAGGAGATGCTTGCGGTGGCCCGCAAAATTGCTGGACACTTTCGGCATTCTGCCAGTGCCTACCGCAGACTCGAGCAACATCAAAAAAGGCTGAACCTGCCCTGCCATCACCTCAAACAAGAGGTTGTGACGCGCTGGAACTCCACCCTCTATATGCTGCAGAGGATGGAGGAGCAGCAAAAGGCCATTCAAGCCTACACAGCCACCTACGACATAGGAAAAGGAGTGGGGATGCGCCTGAGTCAAGCGCAGTGGAGACTGATTTCCGTGTTGTGCAAGGTTCTCCAGCCGTTTGAACTTGCCACACAAGAAGTCAGTTCCGACACGGCCAGCTTGAGTTAGGTGATTCCCCTGATCCGGCTGTTGCAGAAGCAGCTGGAGAAAGTGAGGGAGGAACTGTTAAAGCATTGCGATTCCACCAAGCATGTAGCTCTTGTGGATGAAGCCCTTCGTACGCTTTGCCAGGATCCGAGGGTGGTCACTCTTTTAAATTCAGAGGAATACATTCTGGCCACTGTGCTGGATCCTCGGTTTAAAGCGTATGTTGTGTCTCTGTTTCCGGCAGACACAAGTCTACAGCAGTGCAAAGACCTGCTGGTCAGGAGATTGTCCTCTAAAGAGGACCGTGACATGCCAACAGCTCCTCCTTCATTTTGTTCAACACCTGTGACTGCGAGGAAAAAGCTCAGTTTTCCTAAAAGACCCGCTGGCGGGGATGCTGAGAACATCTGGTCCGGACTGAAGGACCTGCCAACCATTGAAGACATGTCTACTGTCGCTGCATTGGATGCTGTCACAATTGAAAAAATGGTGGAGGATTACTTTGCTGACACCATCCAAGTAGACATGTCAGACAGTCCTTATTTTTACTGGCAGGAAAAAAAGGCAGTTTGGAAGCCCCTGTACAAACTGGCTATATTTTACCTGAGTTGTCCCCCCTCCAGTGTGTACTCGGAAAGAGTTTTTAGTGCAGCGGGGAACCTGGTCAGTGAGCGGCGAAGGAGGTTGTTTCCGCAAAACGTTGAAAAAATGATGTTCATAAAAATGAATTATCAATTCCTCAATCAAGAACAGCACTGGTCTCCAGAGACTACAGAGGGACCTGTGGTTGTGGAGTCCAGCGGGGACGAATTGATAATGTGTGAGGATGAGGAAGTACACACTGAAGGGGGCGAGGAATCAGAGGATGAGGATGAGAACGACATCTTGCCTCAGTAGAGCCAGTTTAGTTTGTACAGGGAAAGATGAACAGCTTTTTAGACGGTTGATGGAGGCATTGTATCCCCTGTACAAAATCCTGTCGAGATTCCACTTCAATAGGCAGTCCAGAAATATTAGTATCAGATATTAAAGTACGTTCACTGTTCCTGCAGTGCATAAATATTAGTATCAGATATTAAAGTACGTTCACTGTTCCTGCAGTGCAGAAATATTAGTATCAGATATTAAAGTACGTTCACTGTTCCTGCAGTGCAGAAATATTAGTATCAGGTATTAAAGTACGTTCACTGTTCCTGCAGTGCAGAAATATTAGTATCAGATATTAAACTACGTTCACTGTTCCTGCAGTGCAGAAATATTAGTATCAGATATTAAACTACGTTCACTGTTCCTGCTACATCAAAAAAGCATGAACCTGCCCTGCCATCAACTAAAACAAGAGGTAGTGACGCGCTTGAACTCCACCCTCTATATGCTGCAGAGGATGGAGGCGCAGCAAAAAACCCATTCAAGCCTACACAGCCACCTACGATGGGCCACGTGTTGGTGACGCCCACTTGTGTCGCTTAGCTTAGACATCCAGCTACCTCGGTGCAACCTTTTGGACTAAAAACAATATTGTGAGGTGTTCAGAATAGACTGGAAATTAGTGGAAATGAATGTTATTGAGGTTAATAATAGTGTAGGAGTGGAAAAAAAATGCAGAAATATGGATTTTAGCACTTTTTATGCTTTTTTTAAAAAAAATCAGAACCCAAAATCAGAACCAAAACCTTTCGTGGGGTGTTTTGGCAAAACAAATCAGAACCCAAAACACCAAAAGTGGCCGGTGCACACCCTTATTTGTAACTGATAGAGTCTGGGAAGAGAGGTATTTTGTATATGTATTATGGCAGAGGTTACCTAGTGGCTAATCGCTTATAAGAAGGGTGTGTATGTGGAACTAGTGAAAATTTCTGAACTGACCTGTGGTCAGTGTTGGTAGGCTGCTCTGGATAGTTAGGAAACATGCTGTTAGTTAGAGCTCAGGCGAGCAGGATTTGTTTTATTATTTGACTGAACATAGCCCAGAAAGCACTGTGGACTTTGATTGATTTAAATAAAGGACAGCCAGACTAGTTTTAGTGAGAGACCTTATACACAATCCAGAGTGATTGCAGACTATAATATACCATAACAGTGCAGAGTGAGGGGAATGTTTTACCAGCAATAAAGGCTCCCCAGAAATTGTAATCAGAGCTGAGAGGGGCATAGAGGACCCTTGTGAGAGGCAACTGCCGTGAACCTACAAGTTTCAAGCTAGTCCCTGGCTCAGATAGGGAGACTCTGGCCTGGAAGAATTGCATGAGAGGGACTTCAATCAAGTTGAGCTCATTGTCATAATCTGTCTTTATCCTGTGAATTTCTATTCTTTAGGACAGATAAATACCAGGTGCTACTGAGTACACACACTGATCCAAATAGAAACAGAGAGTAAATAACATATTGTGTCTTAAAACAAATCTAGCTGGCATGATCTCTAATTTGCTCCCTACATAGTTTATTTTAACATTGCCTGGAGGTGTTGCCACATACTTTGACACAGTACTATTAACCCTTTCCCCCCATCTACTGGTAGAGACTGTATTCAGGGGGACCGTTACATCCAAGTTATAGTAACCCAGGATACAACCTAGAAGTGCACCAATGTTTAGATATTTTATAGTTAAACAGCAGTACTGTCTAGGGTCAGTTAGGATTATACTTTGGGCCGGATTCATTAAGGAAATGAAAGCAAAAAAAAATTAGTAACTTTCAACCTTGGCAAAACCATGTTGCATTGGAGGAGGTGGCAAATTTAAAATGTGACAGCAAATTTATAGTTAGGGGCAGGCATGTTGTAGATCAACTTTAAATTTCAGTGTACAAATAAAGCTATGAAGTATTTGTGCGCTACATGAAAAAACAGCCAGAATTTCACTTATGTGCAAAATAATAAACTAATTTGCAACCTTTGCATTGTAACATGGTTTTGTCCAGGAGAAAACTTACTTGTTTTTTTGCCTAGCTCTCCTTAATGAATCAGGCCCTCTATGCCTAACTAGCTGCAGGGGTGTGGCATGTAAATGGGTGCATGAAGAAGTGTGTTGCGCTGTACATGTTGGAATCAATTGTGAAGACTATAATATTTTTCCATTTGTATTCGGTTTAATTGTTCAATACACCACCTTGAACATCCACTGTAAATTGTATAGATATTATTATATAATCACGATGTTTTCAGTCCAGTTAGTGTACTTTTCTAAATCATACCGCTAGTTAATATATTATCCACAACCTTATCAGCATTAATACAAACAAGATAGGTTTTTATTACAAAATACAAGAGACTATGTGTGTGTATTTATAGTGTCACTTGTGCATGATACAGGGGGTTTCCCAAGTTGTACCCTGGTGGAAGAAACCACATCCTTGAAAGATTGTGAAGACTTGGGTGAAGGCAATGTGCCATGATAGGTGAGAGATACACTCACATGCATGTCATATATCTCCAACACTCCCCTTCAGGACTAGAGTGAGGGGTGTTACACTGCTATCTTTTCTTAATACAACTGTATCTAACAATATTATCTACATACTGTATCTATGTGTTTTATGTGTATTAAGATTAGAGATGGGCGGGTCCGGTTCTCCGAGAACCGAACCCACCCGAACTTTGGGTATCCGAGTACCGAGCTGAGCAGCTCGGTACTCTTCCGCCCATTCCGAATCCAAATCGAGGCCGAACGTCATTGTGACGTCGTCGGATCTCGGGGCTCGGTTCTCGCGATACTTCAACTTTATAAATACACGCCTCCACAGCAATCCATCGCCATTTGACAGAGGGAGAGAGCAGGGTGTAGTCATAGGCTAATTAGAGCAGGGACAGAGAATACAATATTGTTCTTGCAATTGCTCTAACCAAAATCGCTAGTGCAGAGAGGAGGATAGAGGTTTATTATTTTTTCTTCATATTTGGCACTCCCCAGCGCTTTTGGGGTGTCCCCCATAATTGTGCATAAATATTTCTGGCTGTCAAAAGTCATATCTGTCAGCAGTATCTACTAAATAATTTTTAGCACTCCTCAGTGCTTTTGGGGTGTCCTCCCTAATTGTGCATTAATATTTCTGGCTGTCAAAAGTCATTTCTGTCAGCAGTATCTACTAAATAATTTTTAGCACACCTCAGTGCTTTTGGGGTGTCCTCCCTAATTGTGCATTAATATTTCTGGGTGTCAAAAGTCATATCTGTCAGCAGTATCTACTAAATAATTTTTAGCACTCCTCAGTGCTTTTGGGGTGTCCTCCCTAATTGTGCATTAATATTTCTGGCTGTCAAAAGTCATATCTGTCAGCAGTATCTACTAAATAATTTTTAGCACTCCTCAGTGCTTTTGGGGTGTCCTCCCTAATTGTGCATTAATATTTCTGGCTGTCAAAAGTCATATCTGTCAGCAGTATCTACTAAATAATTTTTAGCACTCCTCAGTGCTTTTGGGGTGTATTCCCTAATTGTGCATTAATATTTCTGGCTGTCAAAAGTCATATCTGTCAGCAGTATCTACTAAATAATTTTTAGCACTCCTCAGTGCTTTTGGGGTGTCCTCCCTAATTGTGCATTAATATTTCTGGCTGTCAAAAGTCATATCTGTCAGCAGTATCTACTAAATAATTTTTAGCACACCTCAGTGCTTTTGGGGTGTCCTCCCTAATTGTGCATTAATATTTCTGGCTGTCAAAAGTCATATCTGTCAGCAGTATCTACTAAATAATTTTTAGCACTCCTCAGTGCTTTTGGGGTGTCCTCCCTAATTGTGCATTAATATTTCTGGCTGTCAAAAGTCATATCTGTCAGCAGTATCTACTAAATAATTTTTAGCACTCCTCAGTGCTTTTGGGGTGTACTCCCTAATTGTGCATTAATATTTCTGGCTGTCAAAAGTCATATCTGTCAGCAGTATCTACCAAATAATTTTTAGCACTCCCCAGTGGTTTGCGCTCAGAATGGATTCAAAGCAGTCCACATATGATCTGAATGAGCAACCAGGTTCTGTCACCAGTCCTGATGTTAGTGTTCCCAGTATGTCATCTGGCCAAGGCGATGTCAAACAACAGAGTGTTTTCAAATTAGTGCAAAAAACAAAAACCCCAAAAAAATTTACTGTATTGAAGCGAAAAAGAAGTGTAACTGAGCAAAAGTTAAGTGACGATAAAAAAAAAATTGCAAGCATGCCATTCTACACACGCAGTGGCAAAGAGAGAATGAGGCCTTCACCTTTGGCTATTAGTGGCAGATCCCAAAAATTTACCCAGCCTACAATTGGTGCACAACTACTGTTACGCGTCAAAGCCGAGCTGCAAGATAACAGTGAGGCATTACAGGAGAATATTTGCTCTGATTCACAAATGACAACAATCCCTGTGGAGAGTCCATCCAACAGTAGGATGTCTAATCGTGAGCATTCTTCTGATGTGTGCCTTAATAGCCCGAGTGTAGCCGGTGATACCCAAATTGAGGATGCCACTTTGGAATTAGAAGAGGATGAGGGGGAGATTTGTGTAGGCGACGAGGGCGCTAATGATGATGTTGATGATTATGATGCAGACAGATACCAAATTGCCTTTCTCAATTTCTATTTATATTCTAGATTATATAACGGCTGAATAGTTTTCTATTTTACTCCTAGTGGAGAGAGGATCTGATGCAGACAGATACCAAACTGCCTTTGTCCATTTCAATTTATATTGTACAGTATATAACGGCTGAATTTATTAGTATTTTATACAAGTGGAGGGGAGCCTAGAGAGACAGAAACCAAACTGGCTTTCTCCATGTCAATTAATATTGTACAGTCTATAATGGCTGAATTTTTGGTTTTTTTAAAAAAGTGGAGGGGGGCCTATAGAGACAGAAAGCAAACTGTCTTTTTCCATTTCTTTACATATTTAACTATAAGTGTAGGGTGTAATATACATCCAAAGACGATGGCTGCATTGCCAATATGCATAGATGGAGAGGAAGACAATCTGTTTTGTGTGTAGAATAAATGAAGGCCTACCAACGAAGAATTAAACTGTTTTTTTGGATGATTTATTACCTCAACAATTAGATTACTTGTCTCTAAAACAGTTGGAGCACTAAATTGGGTTAATTTAGGCCCAAAAACATGGATTTTCCCAAAAAATAGCAAAACAAAACCAACCAAAACCAAAACCAAAACCAAAACACGCAATGGCGGTTTTGCAAAACCAAAACCAAAACCAAAACACGATGGTAATCCAGATCCAAAACCGAATCCAAAACCAAAACACGGGGGTCAGTGACCATCTCTAATTAAGATTGAACATTTAAATAGGGAAATCATTTGATTTCTCTGAGGCCCCATTCTGGATAAAGGCAACACATTTGATATAGTATATGCCACTGTGGACAACACATACTTAGGTAACACCAGTAAAGAACAATAGCATCTCAGACACCAGAGTTAGTATATGTTCTTTAAATTTCTATTCTTTGAAAATATTCTTAAGGTTAAATCATGCTGCAGGATTCCAACTTACTTAACTAAGATTTTGATGTAGGTATTTTTTCTGATATTTTTTAATAAGGAACGTTTGAGCTAAATAATTGTAATTACATAAATTTTCATTTTCTATGCAATGCACTGTTCAAAGACATTTTTACAGAATCATCTTTACTAACATATTAAACAGATAGGCAACCAAAGTGTCCATTGCTCCTTGATCTGTGACACACATATACACAGCGCAATTACTTTGCTTTTTTCTCAACTTTAGCAGTCACCTCCTATGTTAAACTGTCACTCTACTTTTTTTTCCAATCCTTCATTTAATAAATGTTTGTCATTTTTCCAGCATACATAGAGTAAAAAAATCCATGGATATATTGAGGGTCAGTGATGCCAAAAGTAGAAATAAATATACCTCCAATGAAGAAAACACCTAATAACCAATGTAAACATATATCCTTTAAATGTCATTTCTTGTTCCCCATCTGAAAGAGTATCTAATTACAGTAGAAGCCTGATTAAAGTGACTTACTTTAAGTAAAAGTACATTTGTTCAAGGGCAGCTCCTTCAGAAGGCATTATATGAATTAGAATGAGCTCAGAAAAAATAATCACAGCAGAGGAAGGAAATGAACAAAGACAAACCAATTTTAAGTATTTCAAGTACTTCAATGATGTATATCACCAATACAACCATTAGAGGGTGAATACAATGTATTTCTGAAAATCCTAACACAAGATCCATTAAACACATATGGCTGAATGAGCAGGATTATGTTGTGTTATACAATATAGGATGCAAGATATTAAAGGCATACTAAGGCTATATTTATTTTATTTTCCCTTTGTATTAGAATAATGGACATATTAACGGATGACTGTGTAAAAAATATTATTGTCCAAACCAAGGTCAAAACATGTTCCTGGAAATGGTGCTGGATAAGGTGACAAAGCTGGCGGAAAGTGTCTTGGTGGTGGGAGGGGATCTCGACTAGTCCCTGAATCCTGATCTTGATGCATCCAACAGAGCTCCCAGGTATCTTAGATCCCTGCATGGAAAGGTAAGGCGCACATTACATGGTTCTCAGCTGGTCGATACGTGGAGGTTGCAACACCCAATGGTCAGAGACTACACCTCCTTCTCCCACCCACACAGAGTCTACTCTCACATTGACTACTTGTTCCTCTCACATAGACATCTCCCACTGGTACTCTCAACATCTATAGGCCAGGCGACTTGGTCAGATCATGCCCCTATTTCCCTGTCCTACACTTAGCCCAACCTAAGAATAGGGGCTGCTTGTGGAGGCTTAATGAACTCCTCTTGCAAGATACGTATAGTAAGGCACAAATTGAACAGACCCTTGACGACTACATTGAATTCAATAATACCTCGGACGTATCAGTTGTATCGGTCTGCGAGGCACATAAGGGTGTCCTCCATGGCAATTTGATCCAACTAGGCTCATTTATGAAAAAGCAAAGAGAAGCAATGAAGGACCAGCTTCTCCAAAAAATTATTGAACTAGAGTCCAGACAAAAAGCCACCTTGTCCCCTGAGGTACTTGCGGAATTAACCGAATCTAAGACAACCTTAAACAAACTCCTATATGATAGAATAAAGCTATCGGTACTTCCAGTGGGGTAACAAACCTGGCCCTATGTTAGCAAAGGCCTTACAGGCTCAGAGAGCCAAATCATTTATAGCTATGGTTAACAATCACAAAGACAAAGAATGTCATCTCACATCGGACATAGCAGGTGTCTTCCATTCCTACTATACCCGACTCTACAACATCTCGGACAAGGCCCCCTGGCAAACACAATCAAATCTACTCCCTCTGGTAAAAGTCCTGGCCACGACAGCTTCTCAATATCTTACTACAAGGCTTTTAAACATAAGCTCTTACCCTTGATACTGATAGCCTTCAACGCTGTCTCAGAGGACACCCCCTTTTTCATGCAATCCCTAGAAGCTCACATCGCAGTGATACCTAAAGATGGCAAGGATCCTTCTCTGTGCCCGAGTTACTGGCCTATATCCTTACTTAATGTGGACTTTAAACTATACGCAAAACTTATAGCCAACCGAATGAAACTCATTCTACTGGGAATAATTCACTCTGACTAAGTCAGATTTATCCCAGGCCATGAGGCAAGGGATAATACTACTAAGGTTATCGATCTGTTCTACTCGGCACTGAGTTTTAACACCCCATCCATATTACTATCCACGGATGCTGAAAAGGCCTTCGACCAAATTGACTGGTCATTCCTGCATTGCATGTTATCCCATTTGGGTCTAGGACCATTTGCCCTCCATCTGATCTTAGCCCTCTACCGCTCCCCCAAGGGCCAGCATTAAAATTAACGGGACTCTCTCGGAGACAGTCTTGATTGATAACGGCACCAGACAAGGATGACCCCTCTCCCCCTTAATCTTCGTGCTGTGTACGGAAGCTCTGGTCAGGTCCACTAATGCCAACCCTGATATTTCAGGAGTGCGATTGGGGAAGGGGGAGTATTAGAGCTTTTTGCAGATGATCTCCTAGCCATGGTCACTAATCCAATTATTTAAATTCCCAATCTGGTTAAAGAATTCCAGCCTTTCGGTTCCCTATCTAATTTCAAAATCAATTATTCAAAATTAGTGGCTTGGAATTTATCACTATCTCCCCACGTGGTTGAGGGGCTCCAGTGAGCATTTGCATTTCAATGCCACCCGTCCCACATTAAGTATCTGGGTATGTTCATATCCAAAGACCTGATGCAACTGTTTGACCTTAATTTTGGCCCTCTCATAGCCATGGTTTCATGACCTACTGAGAATGTTGGGGGGGAGACCCTGTTTCTAGCACAATGTTTTGTATCAGCGTAGCCACCTAGGGGGACTCCAACTCCCGCATTTCTCTTAATACCATAATGCCGTGATGTTGGGAAGGATTCTGGAGTAGTCAAATACTAACTGTGGTAAGCAGTGGATTGATAATGAGGGATCATGCCTCCACTCCTCGCCCCGGTATACCCAGTAGCTAAGCAAATTACCCCGCATTAGACATCCCACCATTGGCCCCACAATCGTAAAATAATCAGACTTCAGACTCTTTCCCATATGTCCTTGATTATTTTGCCAATGACCCCTATATTTGAAAATCCAGTATTTCATCTGGGCTCACAGATCAGTCCTTTTAAGACATGGGTCTGAGCAGCGATCACACGTGTCGGCCAGCTGATTAACTCCACAGGTGCGTCCTCCTTTGGTGAGATCCAGACTAAACGGTATATTTTGAGCTCGAAAATATGGAGATACCTCCAAATTAAGCACTTTTTGTCCTTGAGGCTCCCTCGTAGAGATTCAGCTAGAGACCTCAAAGTATTTGAATCAATGTGTTTGGCTGTCAGCTGTCCTCCCCACCCGCTCTCCAATATTTATAAATTCCTCATAGAAAATCTTTTTAACTCCTTACCCAAGTTTACCATGGCATGGGAGCAAGATCTGGGAGATCAGGTTTATGAGGCAGACTGGCCAGACATTTTTGAGACCACTCATGCTTGTTCCGCCAGTGTACCCCTGGTCGAAACCCACTACAAAGTAATATCAAGATGGTATAGGTGCCCAGCCCAACTAGCAAAATTCTATCGGGGAGTTCCGGATTCCTGTTGGAGATGTCAGAATGCCTCAGGCACCCCTTTACATATCTGGTGGGATTGTGGAGCACTCCAACCTTTCTGGTTCCAGGTCATAGAGGTTTCTGACAAATTTTAGGAGATGTGGTTCCCGATAACTCCGCCTTCTGGCCACTCAACAACATCAATGCCCCAATATCCAGCTTCAAAAAAATCAATTTTAAAATATCTGGTCTCGGCTGCGAAACCAGTGATTCTGATCCATTGAAGATCGTCCACTCCCCCATCCGTTCAGGAGTGGTTCCAGAGACTGGAATTTGACAGAGCAATGGAAGAGTTTTTGCTCTCAACAGTCGATATTCAGGAAAATTCTCTCATCTGAATAACCTAACTCCCTCATCCCCTCTTCTCACTGTGACATGAATCAATTTCAATCGCTATCTGTTCCAGGTAGTAACCCCCTCCTCTTCCCTTGCCCTCTTCTTTGCCTCCCTCTGTAGGCGGGACAGGTGGCACCTCCCCTCTCTCACTTTTTCTCTTTCTTTCTTATCTTTCTTTCTTTCTTTCTTTCTACCTATTTTGGTGGTTTTGTTCTTCATTTATATGCTTAAGTATGTTATTGTTAAAACTGCCTTTAAAACTCAATAAAGATAAATTGCAAAAAAAAAATATTTTTACAGGATTTTATTTAGTTTGTATGATGGTGCTAGTTAAGCTAGGTACACACTACAGTGTTTTCAGCAGATTATCAGGCCAATCAGACGATAAACGACTGATTTGCCCGATATCAAAGTATTGTGTACCCTGGAATGATGAACGATTATCATTCCAAAGCACATAAAATCTTGAGATAGATTTTTTTAAACTGACTTAAAAATCTCATTCAGCAATGGAACAATGTTGTTCCAATTTTGCAGTATATATACTACATATAGAGTTTACAGAGTCATAATCTTTCTAGCTGATGGTTATGACAAATGATGAGCACAGATCGATCTGAAGGTAAATCTTGAAAAACGTGTATAGTGTGTACACACGAATCGGCACGTGGATCTGTACTTTTTTATTAATCAGTCGTTGGTAAAAATTTTATAGATAACACATCAGGAAAAAATTTCTTTAGTGTGTATCTAGCCTTAGTCAGCCTGCAAAGCAAACCATTTGGTAAAGTCATTGCTAGTTTCTCATCTTTATAATCCTTTTATCATCTCCCAGAGCACTATAATCTAATTTAGGTATGATAATCCTCTCACAATACAATAACATGGGTGTGAAGCCCAAGGGCATAGATTTGTGGGATACCATAGAGAGCAGGTAAAGAGGTGGCAGACACAAACCCTGAGCTTGATCATAGCCTGTGCCATTAAACTATGTCTAGCATATACAAATTACCTGGGCGCCCAGCACTGCCTGGGGGGCCTGGGGCCCCACCGGAGTTCTATATTTTTTTTAAAAAAAGTTGTTTTTTTTTTGTTTTGTTTTCCTCGTGGTTGTCGCGCACGCACCCACCAGCGTAGGGGGGATTGGTAGTGGCTAAATCGCCTTCAGTTAAGGTACCTTCAGACACCATTGTGACAGAGAACCAGGTCATGTGACTGCAGCGGTCACATGGTACTCAGTGCAGGCGGGCTGCTGGATATCTTCCTGTCCTGTGTGCTGTGCAGTGGAGAATAAGGTAAGAAGAAAGGGTCCTGGAGAGGGGGCTTGTGTGACTAAAGGTGTTGAAGAGGGGGCATGTGTGACTAAAGGTGCTGGGCAGAGATGGTCATGTGTGACTAAAGGTGCTGGGCAGAGATGGGTATGTGTGACTAAAGGTGCTGGGCAGAGATGGCCATGTGTGACTAAAGGTGCTGGGCAAAGATGGGTATGTGTGACTAAAGGTGCTGGGCAGAGATGGGTATGTGTGACTTAGGGTGCTGGGCAGAGATGGGTATGTGTGACTAAAGGTGCTCAGCAGAGATGGGTATGTGTGACTAAAGGTGCTCGGCAGAGATGGGTATGTGTGACTAAAGGTGCTGGGCAGAGATGGGTATGTGTGACTTAGGGTGCTGGGCAGAGATGGGTATGTGTGACTAAAGGTGCTTGGCAGAGATGGGTATGTGTGACTAAAGGTGCTGGGCAGAGATGGGTATGTGTGACTAAAGGTGCTGGGCAGAGATGGGTATGTGTGACTAAAGGTGCTGGGCAGAGATGGGTATGTGTGACTAAAGGTGCTCAGCAGAGATGGGCATATGTGACTAATGGTGCTGGGCAGAGATGGGCATGTAGACTAAAGGTGCTGGGCAGAGATGGGTATGTGTGACTTAGGGTGCTGGGCAGAGATGGGTATGTGTGACTAAAGGTGCTCAGCAGAGATGGGTATGTGTGACTAAAGGTGCTCGGCAGAGATGGGTATGTGTGACTAAAGGTGCTGGGCAGAGATGGGTATGTGTGACTAAAGGTGCTGGGCAGAGATGGGTATGTGTGACTAAAGGTGCTCAGCAGAGATGGGCATATGTGACTAATGGTGCTGGGCAGAGATGGGCATGTGTGACTAATGGTGCTGGGCAGAGATGGGCATGTGTGACTAAAGGTGCTGGGCAGATTGGGGGCGTGCATTTTTAAAGCTGCTGGGCAGATTGGTGCCATGCATTTTTAAAGCTGCTGGGCAGATTGGGGCATGCATTTTTAATGCTGCTGAGCAGAGAGGGGCATGTGTGATTAAAGGTGCTGGGCAGAGATGGGTATGTGTGACTAAAGGTGCTGGGCAGAGATGGGTATGTGTGACTAAAGGTGCTGGGCAGAGATGGGTATGTGTGACTAAAGGTGCTGGGCAGAGATGGGTATGTAGACTAAAGGTGCTGGGCAGAGATGGGTATGTGTGACTTAGGGTGCTGGGCAGAGATGGGTATGTATGACTAAAGGTGCTTGGCAGAGATGGGTATGTGTGACTAAAGGTGCTGGGCAGAGATGGGTATGTGTGACTAAAGGTGCTGGGCAGAGATGGGTATGTGTGACTAAAGGTGCTGGGCAGAGATGGGTATGTAGACTAAAGGTGCTGGGCAGAGATGGGTATGTGTGACTTAGGGTGCTGGGCAGAGATGGGTATGTGTGACTAAAGGTGCTCAGCAGAGATGGGTATGTGTGACTAAAGGTGCTCGGCAGAGATGGGTATGTGTGACTAAAGGTGCTGGGCAGAGATGGGTATGTGTGACTAAAGGTGCTCAGCAGAGATGGGCATATGTGACTAATGGTGCTGGGCAGAGATGGGCATGTGTGACTAATGGTGCTGGGCAGAGATGGGCATGTGTGACTAAAGGTGCTGGGCAGATTGGGGGCGTGCATTTTTAAAGCTGCTGGGCAGATTGGTGCCATGCATTTTTAAAGCTGCTGGGCAGATTGGGGCATGCATTTTTAATGCTGCTGAGCAGAGAGGGGCATGTGTGACTAAAGGTGCTGGGCAGAGATGGATATGTGTGACTAAAGGTGCTGGGCAGATATGGGCATGTGTGACTCAGGGCCATCTTTTCCATTGGGCACGATGGGCAGCTGCCCGGGGGCCCCACGGGCAAGGGGGCCCCATAGGCACGGCTCTTAATGAGAATAAATAATCTTGCAAAAGAAAAAAACCTACAAGGGTCACTGAGCAAGTACATCTATCTATCTCTATCTCTATATATCTATATCTATATCTGTATCTGTATACATCTATATCTATATCTATATCTATATCTAGGGGCCCCGGTGTCCTGCTTTGCCCGTGGGCCCATGATGTTGTTAAGATGGCCCTGGTGTGACTAATGGTGCTGGGCAGAGATGGGTATGTGTGCCTAAAGGTGCTGGAGAGGGGGACATGTGTGACTAAAGGTGCTGGGCAGAGGAGGGCATGTGTGACTAAAGGTTCTGGGCAGAGATGGGTTTGTGTGACTAAAGGTGCTGGGCAGAGATGGGTATGTGTGACTTAGGGTGCTGGGCAGAGATGGGTATGTGTGACTAAAGGTGCTCAGCAGAGATGGGTATGTGTGACTAAAGGTGCTCGGCAGAGATGGGTATGTGTGACTAAAGGTGCTGGGCAGAGATGGGTATGTGTGACTAAAGGTGCTGGGCAGAGATGGGTATGTGTGACTAAAGGTGCTCAGCAGAGATGGGCATGTGTGACTAAAGGTGTTCGGCAGAGATGGGCATGTGTGACTAAAGGTGCTCGGCAGAGATGGGTATGTGTGACTAAAGGTGCTGGGCAGATATGGACATGTGTGACTAATGGTGCTGGGCAGAGATGGGTATATGTGACTAAAGGTGCTGGAGAGGGGGACATGTGTGACTAAAGGTGCTGGGCAGAGATTGGCATGTGTGACTAAAGGTGCTGGGCAGAGATGGGTTTGTGTGACTAAAGGTGCTGGGCAGAGATGGGTATGTGTGACTAAAGGTGCTGGGCAGAGATGGGTATGTGTGACTAAAGGTGCTGGGCAGAGATGGGTATGTAGACTAAAGGTGCTGGGCAGAGATGGGTATGTGTGACTTAGGGTGCTGGGCAGAGATGGGTATGTGTGACTAAAGGTGCTCAGCAGAGATGGGTATGTGTGACTAAAGGTGCTCGGCAGAGATGGGTATGTGTGACTAAAGGTGCTGGGCAGAGATGGGTATGTGTGACTAAAGGTGTTGGGCAGAGATGGGTATGTGTGACTAAAGGTGCTCAGCAGAGATGGGCATATGTGACTAATGGTGCTGGGCAGAGATGGGCATGTGTGACTAATGGTGCTGGGTAGAGATGGGTATGTGTCCCTAAAGGTGCTAGAGAGGGCGACATGTGTGACTAAAGGTGCTGGGCAGAGGAGGGCATGTGTGACTAAAGGTGCTGGGCAGAGATGGGTATGTGTAATTAAAGGTGCTGGGCAGATATGGGCATGTGTGACTAATGGTGCTGGGCAGAGATGGGTATGTGTGACTAAAGGTGCTGGAGAGGGGGACATGTGTGACTAAAGGTGCTGGGCAGAGATGGACATGTGTGACTAAAGGTGCTCGGCAGAGATGGGCATGTGTGACTAAAGGTGCTCGGCAGAGATGGGTATGTGTGACTAAAGGTGCTCGGCAGAGATGGGTATGTGTGACTAAAGGTGCTGGGCAGATATGGACATGTGTGACTAATGGTGCTGGGCAGAGATGGGTATATGTCACTAAAGGTGCTGGAGAGGGGGACATGTGTGACTAAAGGTGCTGGGCAAAGATGGGTTTGTGTGACTAAAGGTGCTGGGCAGAGATGGGTATGTGTGACTAAAGGTGCTGGGCAGAGATGGGTATGTGTGACTAAAGGTGCTGGGCAGAGATGGGTATGTAGACTAAAGGTGCTGGGCAGAGATGGGTATGTGTGACTAAAGGTGCTGGGCAGAGATGGGTATGTGTGATTAAAGGTGCTGGGCAGATATGGGCAGGTGCTGGGCAGAGATGGGTATGTGTGACTAAAGGTGCTGGAGAGGGGGACATGTGTGACAAAAGGTGCTGGGCAGAGATGGGCATGTGTGACTTAAGGTGCTGGGCAGAGATGGGCATGTGTGACTAAAGGTGCTCGGCAGAGATGGGTTTGTGCAGAGCCGGATTTACCACTAGTCAACGTAGGCACCTGCCTAGGGCCCAGCGGTCCCCAAGGGGCCTGGCAGCAAAGCGGGTGGTGGGGTATGCCAGCCAATAAAAAAAAATCTTGTGTCCGAGGGAGAAAAATAAAATAAAATCAAAATCACATGGTTGCAGCGGACCCCAGCAGCCTCCTGCCTGCTCCGTTGCGTTCCACTGGATGTCGGGCGTGAGTCATGCCGTGTGATGTCATCACGCCCAACATCATATTCATAGAAGACTCATTGCGGAGCGGACAGGAGCAGCGCACACGACGGGGCAAGAAAGAAGACGAAACAGAACAGAAGATGAGAAAACAGAAAGAAGAAAACAGAAGAGAAGAAAGCAATAGAAAGGTATGCAAACTAACGGAGGCACAATGGCACACAACGATAAAGGGTAAACAAGTTGTTTCAAATACAATTGTGAAGGGGCACAAAGGTGATGTGAAGGGGCACAGAGGTGATATTGTGAAGGGGCAAAAGTAGCAATGAAGGGGCATAGTGTTATGATGCCCCTTTTGTCCCTTCATTGTCAAAAGTGACAATGAAGGGGCAAATGTGTTATTGTGAAGGGGCACAGTGTGATGATAGAGGGAAAAAAGTTACAAGGGCACATCCTTGGATTTATGTGTATTCTTGCAAACAACTTAATAAGCATTTCTGTCCTGACTTATACTTATTAGGTTGTTTTGACCCAATTACTTAAAAAACGAGACTGCTCTGTAATTATATAGTGTTGCCTTTTTCTGCAGGAGGGTGGCCTAGCTCTTTGCACATGTTAGGTACGCACCTCAACGATGCAAGTTACACCCCCAATGGTATGGCCATCCCTCCTTTTGCGGCACATAGCTTCCCTTCTACTCAACTATAGGGGTATATTGTATGGTATAAAAATATAGTGCTATGGATTGTTTCAGGTAGGGGGCCCCCAAACCAGTATCTTGCCTAGGGCCCCATGAGGTCTAAATCCGTCTCTGCCAAGGACAATTCCATTTTGCACCACTTTCATATTCTGCCACTGCTGTGTGACAATGTTTCCTAAATGGGCTATGAACTGCCGTGTGTTTGGGCCATTTGTCTGTCGCTTAGTATTCAGCCAGCTCGCTGCAGTCTTTGGCCAAAAGTGGATGAAAATAATATTGTGACCTGTGAGGTGTTCAAAATATACTGGAAATTACTGAAAATTAATGTTTTTGAGCTTAATAATAATTTAGGGACAAAAAAAGAGCAAAATTATGTGATTTTAGCATAATTTAGCAATTTTAATAAAAAATACAGATCCAAAGCCAAAACCAAAATACGCGACGGCTAAATCCAAAACCAAAGCACAAAGTTAATACAGATCCCAAACCAATTAATATCATGCCACATAGTAAAGCCCTAAATTCACATTATGCCAACATAGTAATACCCTCAATTCATATTATGTCACAGAATAGTGACCCCATTTCATATTATGTGACATAGCAGTATCCTAAATTCATATTATGCCACAGAATAGTGCTCTCAGATTGTATTATGCCACATAGTAGTACCCTAAATTCATATTATGCCACAGAGTAGTGCCCCCAGTTCCTATTATACCACATAGTAGTACCCTACATTCATATCATGCCACATAGTAGAGCCCCCAATTCACATTATGCCACATAGTAGAGCCCCCAACTCATATTATGAAACAGAATAGTGCCTCCAATTCACATTATGCCAACATATTAGAACCCTCAATTCATATTATGTCACAGAATAGTGACCCCAGTTCATATTATGCCACAGAGTAGTACACTCAATTCATATTCTGCCACACAAGTGCCCCCAATCAATTCGTATTATGCCACACAGTAGTACACCCAATTCTTATTATGCCACACAGTAATACACCCAATTCTTATTATGCCACACTGTAGAGCAACCATTTCATATTATGCTACTTAGTTGTGCCCCAATGCAGATTATGCCTCATAGTTGTGCATGTAAGTCATATCATGCCTCATAGTAGAGCTCAGTTAATAGTATGCCAAATAGTTGTGCTCACAATTCGTAACATATCACATAGTAGAGCCTCCAGTTCATATTATGCCACAGCAATGCCTCCAGTTCATTTTATGCCACACATAAGTTCCACTATTCCTATTATGCCACAGTAATGCCCCAAATTCATTTTATGCCACACAAGTGCCCCAATTCATATTATGCCCCACAAGTGCCCCAATTCATATTATGCCCCACATAAGTGTCCCCAATCACAGATACTTTGATTCCTTACAAAAAGCTAGGGCTGGTTTTGGCAATTTCAGGTGGATTCCCCCTCCCCTCCCATCCCCTAATTTTGGCCAAACTAGCCTAGGCTGGCAGCACTAGTGCTGGTTTAAATTTTGGGGGCAGATGGGGGGTCATACTCTTTTCTTTGTTTTAACAGAACATACAAGGTCCGTGCTGATCTTCGTCAGCACCGATCATGTACTAGGGGGAAGCAGCCACAACAGATATGCCTCCTAGAGTATGTAAGGTTGGTGCATGAACATGTCCTTACAGTACTTGATCTACACCTGCTCGCCCCTTACCCCCACCATTCCTCTTCTCTAAACTGTAAGCAGACTGAGACATAATTCTTTTTACTGTAAGAAAAGGTGCACAATACAGTAAAGAATAGTGTCTTTTGCGATTCCAGATTTGACTTACATCTGACTTTACATGAGCCTGTCAGTGAGCAGAAATATCTGTAAATACTAAATAATGTAGATAAAACATAATAAAATCATAATAATGAGAGCCAGTTTCTGACAAAATGGACTAATTGCTTGTATTGAAAGAACGTTAAGAGCTGACTAACACAGTATTCACCTGAAAACATCAGTAGCCAAGGTGAAACAATTATTATTATTCCTTAACTATATATAGTAGGAAAAGAGATACCACATAGAAAGGGCATAGAGAAAGAGGCACATTTTTGACAGGCAATGATCCATGGTAAGTTTGTCCATTCTTATGTTAGGTCAACATAATTCATTTTGTGACGTGATGTTTTTGCATATTTATGTATTCATTATACAAAAGGTGAGAATAATGTCAACTCATTGTGATTGCTTATCGATTAGTTATTTCTACTACCTTTCTGATGCCTACACTGAATACAACAGATGTTTTCTTACTTACGCAGAACACTTGAAATCTACAATTGCAAACCTATTAGGATATGCAGCTTGCCACTTGCAAGTAATTTGTTGATCATTTTTATTTATAAAAATGTTAAAAGAAAACACAAAATCTGAATCTAAATGTAATCTGTATAAAAAAACAATACATACTACAAACCTTCAATCACATGAAAAATGTGTGTTTTAACATAAATTTCTATATAGCTATTAACTGTAAGAAGATACTCAGTGATGTTGTTTTTTTTCTTTACCTTTTTTCTTGAAGCTACTATTAACAATTAATAATTTACAGGTTTCTATGTGTCATGTGACTACCATGATCACATCGCATATGATGTAGTAAGCAGAGAGGCTTTGGAACAGCCATCTTCTCAGCATGCTCATTCACAGCATAATCCCCCAAATCACTGTTTCATCTGCCATCTTGCATGAGGACGAAGGGCTCTGACACAGAGATCAGTCGATCCTCTCCTCAGGAATGAGCTTGAGTGTTTAAATGTAAATGCATTTCACCTGAGAGACTCTACAGTTATAAAATTCTCTATCCACAAGAATAAAGAAGCATTTTGCCTTTGTCATAAAATGACCCCTAAGGCTTTATCTGAGGAATCTAATTCCAGAGCAAAAAGTAATGTTGGGTCTGGATAAGCTAAACGCTGTGTTAATAGACTTTTTAAAATTGGTAAAGGCATATTGCACCTTTGTAGAACATCAGAAAATTTGAGCCATATGAGTGAAAGAGGTAATGGGAGCAATACTTTTGGAGAAAATATGGGTGAAGTGGTGGTAATAGTTTGCAATACCAATGAAGATTTGAAATATTGACTGTATCTGGTGCTAAAAGCTGTTTTTCACTCATTAACAGGTCTGACTCAGACCAGATTATAGGCCTACCTAAGATCCAATCTGGTAAAAAGTGTAGCTGTACGTATTCTTTCATTTAATTCTGGAATAAGAAGAAGTGGATAATGGTTACACACTGTGATTAGGTTTAAGGCTTGGTAATCAATGCAAGGACATAAAATTCAGTCTTTCTTCCCAACAAAAAACATAGGGGCCACCACAGAGGAAGTAGAATGATGTATTATCACCAGATATTCCCTGAAAGTCTTTACTTCCAGTTCTGATCACTCATAAATCAGGCCAAATGGAATTTGGTAAGAGAGTTCAATGAGACAGTCATACAATCTGTGGGTGGGTAAGTGTTCCACCTGATGTTCAAAAAATATGATAATTCATGATATTCTGCTGGAAGTACCAGTGGATTAGTTATGATAGCTGCAGAAAACTGAGCAGGTAAAACTTCAACAAGAATACTGCTTTGCATGCAGTTCTGAGAATATAAAGTTATTGTTCTGGTTTCCCAATTAATTATACGGTTATGAAGAGTCAGCCATGGTATTTCAAGAACAGTAAGAAATGTTGGGACTGGACCAAGTTAATAACAGGACTTCCTGGTAATTGTCAGCAGTGATGAAGTGTCGGATCTCTGTAGCAACCAGTCCGGAAGGGATGGGGGAGCCATAAATAGTCTGTAGTGGGACTGGAGAATCTCTCTGTGCAATGGGAATCTTGTGCTGTTTTGCAAAGTATTGATGCATAAAGTTCTCCATAGGCCCTGAGCCAATGATAACTGGTATGATTCCAAACCTTAACTTGGAGAATCAGGAAGGCATAACAACTTGGAATGGTGGCTGAGGTTTGTAATCCAAAAATAGTTAAAGGAGAAGTTTTGACAGGACCCAGGTAATGCTCCTTTACGGTGCCTGCCTATGTCTTGAATTACCATGTAACTGGTATTCTGGAATAAAGTGCACTAACACCATACAGCTAGAAGTTCTTCTGTCTCACAGTACTGGGGTAATGAGTTTGATTCCCGACCATGGCTTTATCTATATTATCTGACACTAGTCTGACTGTGTGTGTTAGGGAATTTAGGTTGTAAGCTCTGTTGAAGCAGGGACTGATGTGAGTGCATTCTCTGTACAGCGCTATGGAATTAGTGGCGTCATATAAATATATAATGAAGATGGTGATGAATAATGAGCCACGAAACCCACCAATCTGCATGAATTCTTCCTCAGTGAATGGGGGCCCAATAGGGACATCAGAAGAGGGGGGAGGCTATGAATTATTGGTGTTCTCCTCTTCTTTCCTCCTGTCATACTGCAACATGCATGCCAATGGTGATATACCAGATATGCCATGAGATTAACTCCTCTAGATCTTCAGGAGGATCCAGGTTGGCTAACTTGTCCCTGATCTAGTCATTGAGACGAAAACAATGACACACAATCCAGTGTGTGTCATCCAAGCATCCCCTAAATTATTTTCTGAAGTGCATGTCAGATCTGGAGCATTGTTGTAACTTGGTTAAGGTGGCTTCAGCTGTTGCACTACTATATGGGTTGTCAAAAAGCCTGAAGAAAGTGAAATTGATCTGAGGATTGGATCTCCTCATTCCAAATAAGGTGTTGCTCATGCCAGGGTGTCTCTATACAGGAGTGTAAGCATCGACCACACTTTTAGCAGATCTATAGTGTAAGTGCGTGATCATCATCATCCTCATCACCATTTATTTATATAGTGCCAATAATTCCACAGCGCTGTACAGAGAACTCACTCATATCAGTCCCTGACCCATTAGGGATTACAGTCTAAAATCCCTAACACACACACACACAGACACACACAGACACAGACTAGGGTCAATTTGTTAGCCAATTAACCTACCAGTATGTTTTTGGAGTGTGGGAGGAAACCGGAGCACCCAGAGGAAACCCAGGCAAACAAGGGGAGAACATACAAACTCCTCACAGATTGTCACGAGCCGCGGCGGTACTCACAGCCACCTCGGCTCGCTTCTGGCTCTCCTTGACGACCGGGACGTCATTTCCTCTTCCTGCCCGGCCGTCACCAAGGCAACGGCCGGACGCCTCTACAATAGCGCTGCGTCCCGGCGGTAGGCGGGCGCATGCGCATGACAGGCAGCCTATGGGCTGATTTAATTAGTGGGCTGATATTACAGGCATTAGCCTGCATCTGTGTATTTCAGGGACAAGCCCTGATTGGCCCTGCTCTGTATGAGTAATTAGCCTGCAGCAGTGTATCCAACTACTGATTGGTCTGTATTGGTATTTAAGGCAATGAGGTCTGCTGCCTCATTGCCGGTTATAGTTTCTGTATCCAGTCTGCTGAACCTGCTCTCTGCCTTGTTCCTGTCTATTGGAATTGCTGTTGTTTACCCGTGTATGACCCTTGGCTTGGATTTGGACTTTGCTTGTGAATCTCGTGACCCTGACCTCTGGCTTGAATACCTATCTCCCTGTCTGCTCGTGACCCCTGACCTCAGCTTGTATACTGGTACTGTTGTCTGCTGCCAGCCCCTGACCTTTGCTTGGATTCCACTCCGCTTGCCTGGGTTCTCCCCAGCCGTTACACACTTCACGACCCTCTGTCAGTCTGCAGCCCAGTCTGTCCAGACCATCAGGGGCTCCAGTGAACACATGACTGGCAGAGTAGACTCCGGGTTGTGTTGTGCCGGCTGTAGGGGTTCCTAACACAGATAAGGCCATGGTCGGGAATTGAACTCATGACCCCAGAGCTGTAAGGCAAAGTGATTTCATTGCAACCAGTAGCCAACATTGGCTATGCTCACTTCCAAATTCTTTGGGCATAGACAATTGAGGTTCCTGTGAAACTCAAACAGGAGAATCCTGTGAGGGAATCAAAGAAGGTCCAGAAAAGACATCATTGTGTGCCAATAGCAAGGGCATGTGAGATCCACACAGCAGTGCAAGTCAGGGACTGATTTAATGAACCATTTGCAGTTTCACTGTACCGGCCGTGTGTACTTACACGTTCATGGCTTAATCTTTGAGACAAGCATATGATACTGGCAGGATCAACCAGGTATCTTCCCTCTCCCGGCGGAAAGGGATAAGCACAGGACACTGTGACAATCACATTTGCAGATCATAGTCTCCAAAAACAGAT
The DNA here is from genome assembly GCF_038048845.1 of Mixophyes fleayi. NCBI lineage: Eukaryota > Metazoa > Chordata > Amphibia > Anura > Limnodynastidae > Mixophyes > Mixophyes fleayi. The sequence goes on along the minus strand of NC_134404.1, from coordinate 277,817,771 downwards.
TTATTGTTCTTTTCAAGGCTATTCTGGCCTCTCTGCCAAAACCTCTGAGTGACTTATACTGTGTCACATTGAGCCATACACATGTGGCCAACCTGAAAGATCCAGCTGACAGGGAATTATTTTATGATCGGAAGATGACCACACAGTTGCGCTTGTTATCATACCAAGATCTGATAGCTCCTGATCAGATGATGATCAGGATGGGTAAGTTTTTGGGCCCTTATTCTCTTAGATTTCTGGCCAATTAAAACTAAAAATGGTCTATTGCCCATCAAATTCGCAGCATGTTTGGTATCTTTACATTATCCTGATATGGACAGATAATGTCAGCTTTTTGTGTGTAGCATTTGGACAACTATATAAAATGGCAACAATAAGGGGGTTACATGCAAGAATGTGCACATTTTCAGTAACCCTAGCAATTAGTTCTTGCACTTGCAGTGGTTTTAGGAACCAGCAACCATATTAAGTGACCTGTTGCTGACAGAAGAGAATAGTCCCTTGTTCTAAATGGCATTGCTTATTGCCTTTCAGCCTAGGGCAGAATACTTAGGCTTACAGAAAGGCTGCACAGCCATTGAGGGCAGGGGGCTGATCTGCGCTTCCTCACTGATGGTCTGTCTACCTCCTCACCTGTCCTACCCCTCCCCTTTGCTGGGGGTATTAATGTAACATTTGGGAGGGCATTATTGTAACATAGCAGGACTATAAATTCATGTAAATGTAGTGGTTGGTGGGGTTTATTAATTTAATATGGGATAACTTTTTATTAAATTTGAGGGCTATTAAAATTATGTGGGGTTGGAGCTAGCTATTAATATGTTGTAGTGGCTGTAAATGCAACGTGGTGTCTCTGTATTAATTGTGCAGGTTAGGGAAAAGGAAGCCTAATTATTCAATTTAAATGTTAAGTATTGGGCCCAGTGCTCTAAGGAAAGAGAGGGGGGGGAGAGAGCCTGAAAAAACTGATCAGGCCCTGCACTTAGAGAGTCTAATACTGAGCAACACTAGGCCCCTCCTGGAACTCTTAGCTAGTGGACACCAGGGTAATACTCTTAAAATAGAGAACACTATTCTGTGACACTACAGATGGCAGTATACACATGTACACCAGTTTAAACTTGTACTTACAGTTCCACAAGAGCATGCACTGCTAGTGTTACCCTCAGAGCCGATTTAGACCTCATGGGGCCCTAGGCAAGATACTGGTTTAGGGCCCCCCTATCTAAAACAATCCATAACACTATATTTTTATAGCATACCATATACCCCTATAGTTGGGTAGAAGGGAATGTGCCGCAAAAGGAGGGGTGGCCATACCATTGGGGGCGTGACTTGCAGCACTGGGGGCTTACCTAACATGTGGAAAGAGCTAGGCCACCCTCCTACAGAAAAAGACAACACTAAATAATTACAGAGCAGTCCCGTTTTTTAAGTAGTTGGGTCAAAACAACTTAATAAGTATTTAAGTCGGAACAGAAATACTTATTAAGTTGTTTGCAAGAATAATTTGCATAAATCCAAGGATGTGCCCCTTGTAACTTTTGTCCCTCTATCATCACACTGTGCCCCTTCACAATAACACATTTGCCCCTTCATTGTCCCTTTTGTCCCTCCATCATAACACTATGCCCCTTCACATCACCATGGTGCCCCTTCATATCACCTTTGTGCCCCTTCACATCACCACTGTGCCCCTTCACATCACCTCTGTGCCCCTTCACATCACCACTGTGCCCCTTCATATTTGTGTTTGAAACAAGTTGTTTACCCTTTATCATAGTGTGCCATTGTGACTCTGTTAGTTTGCATACCTTTCCATTGCTTTCTTCTCTTCTGTTTTCTTTTTTAGGTTTTCTCATCTTCTGTTCTGTTTTGTCTTCTTTCTTGCCCCGTCTCATGCGCTGCTCCTCTCTGCTCCACAATGAGTCTTCTCTGAATATGATCTCGGGTGTGATGATGTCACACAGCATGACTCACGCCCGACATCCAGTGGAACACAACAGAGCAGGGAGAAGGGGAGGAGGCTGCCGTGGGCCGCTGCAATCATGTGATTTTTTTTTTTTTTTATTTGTATTTTCTCCCTCGGACACAATATTTTTTTTTTATTGGCTAGCATACCCCAACACTCGCCTTGCTGCTGGTCCCCCTGGGGACCGCTGGGCCCTAGGCAAGTGCCTAGGTTGCCTAGTGGTAAATCCGGCCCTGGTCCTTGGGCCCACCCACCCATATGTTAAAAAGGTTTAATAAACGAACACGGAAACAGGAGGGCTAGCAGGTACAGTTTAACAAACCAATCACTTCAGCGACAAGGAATGCCACTTTTGTGGCTGAAGTGCTTGGTTTGTTTGAGCCCCCACAAAACAAGCTAACAATGGACTTAAGCCAGCTAAGCTAAAAGTGCTGTCAATGAACTGTGAGACTGCAGCGAGCTTGCTGGTTACTAATCACCAGAGCATCAGCACAGCACAGCAGTTCATAGCACATGTAGGAAACGTCACACAGCAGTGGCAGAAAAGAAACATGGTGCAAGATGGAATTGTCCTTGGGCCTTTCACCCACCCATATGTTAGATATTTATAAAAAAAAAAGGACATGTACAGTTTAACAAACCAAGCATTCCAGCAACAAGGAGTGCCACTTTTGTGGCTGAAGTGCTTGGTTTGTTTGGGCCCCCACAAAACAAGCTACCAATAGCTTAGGTGCATTAAGCCAGTGGTAAGATGTTGCTGTCATCATCCTCACCCTCATCACTGTGTACATCATCCTCACACAATATTAACTCATCCCCGCTAGAATCCACCATTGCACATGTCTCTGTACTTTGATGTAATTGGTGGGAAAGGCCGAACAGAAGCGGAAGATGCTGGACAGAAGAAGATGGCGTGGACAAGCACAGAAAAGAAAAGACGGCGCGTAAGAGGGAATAGAGGCAGAGAGCCCTTGTCAGGGCTAAGAGCTCTGCTCTCTTAAGACCCAGCAGGATCAAGACCCGAAGACGGCGGCAGAGCATTGAGGCAGTGGCAGATGGTTAGGTCCCTGAAGACTTGAGAGCCACCCCACCCGCACTCCTCACATCAAAGGGCACAAGGCCCTGCTGAAATTTGGGCATTTAGCCCGTGATCCAGATAGGGGGCACAGGGCCCCAGCGCAGTTAGGACTTCTGGGCATTAGCCCTTAGGTAGATAGTTAGGGGCATCTGTCCCCTTTTAGATAGTTAGGGCACAAGGCCCTTTAGTTAGAAAGAGAAGGGCACAGGGCCCTTCAGTTAGAGAGAAGGGCACCAGGCCCATTAGTTAAAGAGAAGGGCACAGGGCCCTTTAGTTAGAGAGAAGGGCATAAGGCCCTTTAGTTAGAGAGAAGGGTACAAGACCCTTAGTTACAGAGAAGGGCACAAGGCCCTTTAGTTACAGAGAAGGGTACTGTCACGAATTAATGTAGGAATACAGCCAATGAGCCATGGATAAGGTGAAAAAACATACAATGTTTATTGCTGGAGAGTACGAACAGATGATGAAATAATTGCTTGCAGAAATTACCAGATATACAGCAGTTGCAGGTAAATGGGAGGTGAGGAAGATTCCAGGCAACAAGTACAGGGAATGCACAGGTAAGTCCCAGGTTCACAGATGAAACAGGTCAGCAGAATCTATGTTGAGATAGATCTCAAGCAGCATAAATCCAGGAGCACAACAGGAGGAAGTGACCACAGAGTATGACATCAATAACCAGCCATTTGTGCTGGGAGTGACAGGTATATATATGGGAAATGAGAACACACCCAGGTGCATGGAATAATTGGAGAATGGGTTAACCCCTAATGCAACATGAAAGGCACAATAGCAGCACCTCTGGTGATCAGAGGTACTGCTGCAAATACACACTAATAAAGTCTAATAGTCCAGGAGGCAGGAGCTGCCAGGCAATGCAGTATGCACTGCAAGGGTCTTGCAGGCAGATCCTGACAGGTACAAGGCCTTTTAGTTAGGAATTTGAGGCACAAGGTCTCCAGTAGTGAGGTGGGCACCAGGCCCATGGTGTTTAGAGGTGCTAGACACACTTCAGCATTGAGGGGGCCTTACGCCTCAATTGTTTAGGATGGGCATTAGATCGCTTCTCAGCCTTTTGGCTAAGATCAAGTGTAGTATCTGTTCTTATCAGTTTACCAACTACCCGGTGGAGGTTATGCTGATTGTGGCTCATCCGATAGCGCAATCTAACATCGGTGAGGGGCTGATGTAGACTCTGCTGCATGGTGCACTTGTCTCTCTCCTGCCCAAACCCAGAGGACAGAACCTGATTGGGGCTCATCCATAGCACAATCTAACCCTGGTGAGAAACTGTTTGAGACTTGTGTTACCCGATCGAAGCCTGCCAGGAGCAAGAAGACCGACTCCGGGGAAGAAGCGCTGCTGATCCCTGCTTGCCGGGAAGAAGACGTCGGGAGCAACTCCAGCTGAAGAAGCCTTCCTCTCCTCGGGACCTGCTCCAGCAGAAGAAGAGCCTCCTCTTCAGCGGAAGCCCCTGCTCCTCTCTGCCCAGCGGGAGGATACCTGCACTGCTCCTTCCACCCTGGAAGAAAATCGCCCTCCAGACCAGCCTCTCTGCCCCAGGAAGAGCCAGGAAGATGGCCTCAGCTGCTGCAGCTCCTGCCTCCACCCCTGCGAAGAAGGGAGGAAAGACCACTGCACCGAAGCCTCTCCCCGTGGCCGGAACCTCTGCCTCCACTGCCCCTGCTACTGCTGGACAAGTGAAGCCCAGCCAGGACACCCCCCAGAAGACTCCCACTCTGGAACCCTGGATGAGGCAGACCGTCGTCCTGAAGTTGAAGGAGGTGGAAGGAAGGGTCCCAGACATGACGGCTGAGACTTTCGGGAAGAAGATGATCCTCGACCAGGGCTTCTCCAAGGCTGAAACCCTCAGTGTGCAGAACTACCTGAAGGGGATCTGGTACATCCCCTTCGCCTCCATTGCCATCTGTAAGAGGTACTGGGAGGCAGTGAAGACTGCGAGACCGGTCTCCCTTCTCCCGCTTCGTGGGGAACTGCCCCATCCAGAGAGAGGAGAGAAGAGTCACGGTCTCCATGAGGAATCCTTACACCCCTGGTAAAGACATCGCTACCTTCCTGAGCCGCTTCTGCTCCGTGATCAAGGACCCCTCCAAGATCCTGGATGTCAACGGTTTCTGGACAGGCAAGTGGTCCATCATTATCAGGCTGAGGAAAGACAACTCTGCAAATGACGGTCTCCAACACCTGCCATCATGCTTTGCCCTGGGCGGCTCTGCCGGCCTTCTCCACTATGCCGATCAGCCGAGGAACTGCAGGAAGTGCGGGGAAGCTGACCACATGGCGAGAAGCTGCAAAGTTTCAGCCTGCAGGAACTGCAAGGTGGCGGGGCACGAGACCAAGGACTGCCCACGAAAATTGTCCTACAACCTCTGTGGCCTGGCCAGCCACATCTACAGGGACTGCCCACAGAGGGCCAGAACCTACGCTGCAGCTGCTGGGAAAGAACCGCTGGAAGGTGGACCTGCCCCTGCCCTGCAGCCCAAGCCAGCCCAGAGGAAGCAACAGAAGCCCATACCGCAGCCACGAGTTGGTAAGAACTCTTCCACCCCTGTTGTGACAGCACCTCCCTCCTGTCCCGTTGTCACAACACCCCCTCCCTCCCCTGTAGTAGCACTAACCCTCTCCACCGCTACTGCAGCTCCCTCCCTTTCCCTGGAAGATTTTCCCCCTCTTGTCTCTGCAGTTGAAGAAAACAAGCTAAGGAGGAAGCGGAAAGAGCTAGACAGCCCAGCTGGCGACTCTTACCCTTCAAAGAAAAAAGCGGTCGAGCTCGAAGAGGACCTCCTCCCGGCAGGGGGGGCCCTGGAAGAGATGGTGGATGAGTTGCTGGACTACAAGGAGGAAGGGGAGGAATACCTGCATCTGCCCCACATCTGCCTCTACGACCAGCTTGAGGAGAGAGGTCTGCTCCCACCCGATGGACACGGGCAGACCGGACCAAGTCCCACCGGGCAAGGAGGGTAACTAATGTATTGACTGTGCTAACTTTCTTTTTTCTCCCAACTAATGGCTAATTTTTCTCTTTTTACCATTAATGTGAGGAGTGTGAAGGACAAGATTAGACGTCAGTCTGTGTTTACCTTTCTCGACAGTCAGAAATGTGATGTTTACATGTTGCAGGAATGTTCTCTTCCTTTCTCTAGTTCCTACAGGTATCTGGATAGGCAGTGGTCTCACGGGCCCTCCTATTGGTCTGGGGGGGGTGACTGTAAGTCTGCAGGGGTCGCCATTCTTATCAGGGGAAGCCTCTTCACACTAGATTCCGTTCAGGAGTTTGTCTGCGGCAGATTGCTTATCGTAGATGGCTCCTGGGCGGGAGAGTCTATCAGGCTTATCTGTGTGTATGCATCCCCGGGTAAGAATGAGCGTTTGGAGCTTTTCCAGACCTTGCGGGCCCAGCTCGCAACCACCAGGGCGGTAGTGATGGCTGGGGACTTTAACTGTCCTATAGAGGAAGACGGAAGGAGTTCTAACAATAATGCTAAACTTGATGTTTCTTCCAGGTTGTTGCAGGAGATGGTAGCCAAAGCATCCTTGCGGGATGCAGAGGGATCCATGGGGGCCAGCTCTATGAATTATACTTGGAGCCGCCCCGATGGCTCAGTGCGTTCCCGGATTGACTTTGTGTTTACCTCGAGAGCAGTAAGACAAAACAGGCATGTCATGGTTCCCTGCTTCTTTTCTGATCATAGGGCCATTCTCTTTGAGGGTGTTCTGGGCCACGGTTTTCCTCCCGGTCCGGGCTCCTGGAAGTTGAATTGTGCTCTGCTGGAACGAGAGGAGGTGATGGTTGAGCTGAGGGATGCCTATGTAATGTGGAAAAATGACAAAATGTATTTTGATTGTATGTCTAACTGGTGGGAGTATGTCAAGTGCAAGTTTCGCAGTTTCTTTCAGGCTAAGGGCAGACAACAGGCTTGTGAGAGGAAGAGGAACTTCAGGAAGCTTCAGCGTCAGCTGCAGTCCCTGCTGGACCTCCAACTTTGTGGATGGGACGTGAAGGATGATCTGGCTGAGGCCAAGGGGGGCCTGAAAAGGCACTTCAAGGAGGAGTCCAGACGCATCATCTTCCGTTGGAAGGTGGAGAACCTGGAGAAGGGTGAGAAATGTAACTCTTTCTTTTTCAGAAAACTCCACTCCAGCCACACGCCCCTGACTGAACTGCGGGACGAGACTGGCACCCCCAGGAAGGGGAAGGAGGGCTTAATGGGAGTCGTCACAGACTACTATGGCAAACTCTACTCCCCTAAGACTACAGACGACGATGCGGCTGAATCGTTTCTGTCAGGTATCACTAACCCTATTGATCCTACAGGTAGAGCAGCCATGGACGCCCCCCTCACCTTGGGGGAGCTGCACTCTGCCGCTAAATCCTTTAGGCCGGGCAGGACCCTGGGCAGTGATGGCCTCCCAGCGGAGCTCTATGTAGCGCTGTGGGACCTCATTGGCCCGGACCTGCTAGAGCTATATGAGGAGATGGTGGTGGAGGGCAGAATGCCTCCGACTCTGAGAGAGGGCTTGATCACGATTTTGTATAAGCGCAAGGGAGAGAGATGCAACCTCAAAAATTGGAGGCCCATCTCCCTCCACTACAAGACTACAAGTTCCTGGCCAAGGTACTAGCCAACAGGCTAAAGGTTGTCATTGGGCGAATTGTTCATCCTGACCAGACTTGTGGCATTCCTGGATGCAGGATTGCAGACAGCCTTGCGCTGCTGAGGGACACGGTTCATTACATCAAAGACCGGCATGCACATGTGGCCCTGGTCAGTCTTGATCAGGAGAAGGCCTTTGATCGTGTTTCTCATGGTTTTATGCATAAGGTTCTGTGCAGGTTTGGATTGGGTGATATGTTTTGTTCTTATGTTAACCTCATGTACCTTGATACTTACAGCTCGGTGTTGGTGAACGGCTGGAAGACTGACCCCTTCTCCGTATTCAGGAAAGATACAGAAATAGCGCAAAGCTTGAGATCTGATATAAAACAATTTATTAGCTCATATATGCTTATAGATACATTTAAAAAATGAGACTGCAATATAATCTTAAAAAGGACCAGAAATAACAGTATTGTAGATATGATCCTTAATTGGTATGTCAAATAATCTCATACAAGGTTGTAGAATCCAATAAGGATGCAGTGGAACCCAATATATTTGGATGATAAAATGTGGATTAATTGCATCGGGTATAACAATTGTCCGCACAATATATTGTGTATGACCACTTGTAATTGCTAATACAAAATATAAAAAAAGGAGAAAAAAATTAAAAATGAAGCCATAATTTATAGACGGCTAATATTCCATAGTCCCGATATAAAAAAATCTGCACTATAGATAGTGCATAGCCATATATATAGATGTAGCAGATATATCTGAAAAAAGAACTTGTACAATATTGGGTATAGAAAAAATGTATTCCAACCTGTAGATGTCTCCGATAAATTGAACTGAAATTCGCTCGTCAGCATTGAGTTCCGTGTAATAAAAACAAAGGGATTGTAAGACAATTTCAAACCCCGGGGTTTAGGAACTGGTCCACAAAGTGAAATTTTCCAAGAAAAAAATATACAGCTCAGATATCCTCCTGTTGTTTGTGTTTATCCTTCTCCGTATTGTCTGGGGTCAGGCAAGGCTGCCCTCTTTCACCTCTTCTTTTTGTCTGTTGTATAGAGCTCTTCGCGATGTCCATCAGGCGGAATCCAGAGATCAGAGGCATCACCGCACCGGGTCCAGACCGTCTAGAGGCCAAGTGTTCGCTCTACATGGACGACGTCACTGTCTTCTGCGCTGATCAGCGTTCAGTGGCAGCACTCATCCAGACCAGCGACAACTTCGGCCTAGCTTCAGGGGCAAAGGTCGACTGCGGGAAGACAGAGGCGATGCTGTTCGGTCAATGGCACCTGTCACCCCCTGCTGCATTCCCCTTCACGATCAAGCCGGACTTCATCAAAATCCTTGGAGTTTGGTTTGCTGGAGAGGAGGCGGCCCTGAAGTGTTGGAAAGAGAGACTGGCGACAGTCAGACAGAAAGTTGGACTGTGGAGCCTCAGAGACCTTACCATCGAAGGGAAAGCACTGGTGCTGCGCAACGAGATTCTTCCCGTTCTGTAGTACACGGCCCAAGCTTGGCCACCTCTTGCTGCCGTCTGTAAGACCATCACGAGGACAGTCTTTCACTTCATCAGGGGCTCCAAAATGGACAGAGTGAAGCGGTCAGTGATGTACAAGGAGCCCCACAAAGGTGGAAACGGGATCCCCGATATCCCCACCATGTTGCGGGCCTTCTTTGTTTGCAACTGTATCCGCAGGACACTCCTTGAAAAGAACATTTGCTCTGCTGGGAAGTCCATGTCCCGCTTTTTCCTTCTGCCTCTTTGGAGGAACCTTGGTTGGGACAAATGGGACAGCTCCTTTCCATACAACTGGACTACACCTTGGTTTTACCTGGATGTTGGACAATTTGTGAGGGAGCACCATCTGGAGGGACTTAAACCAGACTTGTGGAAACCCAAAACTATCCACAAGCTCATCAGAGCAAAGGACGTTATGGAGTCTGTTCCAGGGCTCCCTGTGGCTACGGCCAAACACGTCTGGGAGAATGTGGCCTCTAAGAGGTTGACTAATAGACATAAGGACATTGCATGGATGGCTATACAGGGGGGTCTGCCTCTCAGGACATTCATGCACTCCCGGAACCTGTGCAGATATGTTCACTGCCCCTTTTGTATCACCAGAAGGGAGACTGCTCAACATATCTTTTGGGACTGCCCCACTGCACAGGCATTGTTGGATGCCCTGGAACATGAACTTAAGGACAATGTGCCCAGGACTTGCCTTTCATACCATTCAGTATTTTATGGATTATTTCCTGGGACACACACCGTTGGGGCAATCCAGGAGGCCTGGCGCCTTATGAACTGTTTTAAGGACGCTATGTGGCTTGCCAGGAATCGCCTCATCTTGAAGCGGGAGAAGATGACCATCCAGGACTGTCGCAGGCTGATCCACAGCCTGCTAAGAGACTATAACACCCTTGACAGTCCTGAGGAAGATGAAGACAACGATAGATTGTAATTGATTGTTGTCTCCCTCTTCTCCTTCTCCTCATTGTGTCTATTTTCAATAAAAAAAAACTTTGGTTTTGTGCTCCCCCCCTTACCCCCTCCAACCCATTCCCCCTTCACAGCTTGAAGTTTTATTGAATGTAATGTCTATTTATGCACCCTTTGTGTCTGTCCTCAATAAAAACTTTTTGCTCGTGACTCCCCCACCCTACCCCTCTCACCTAACTCCCCCTCATATCCAATGTTATTTTATTGTACCGTGATATGGTTTAAAGTTTGAATGGTTAGTGCAGTACTTGATGTATATAGTGTAGGATGTCATGTCTTGTACTTTATGCCCTGTATTGTACTAAAATGTATGCATGATCATGTTTTACGGTGTACTGTGTACACTTGAATGAAACGTATGACCTGTGTTTTTTGTACTTTATACAAATAAAGCTACTTTTTCAATCAAAAAATTAGGTAGCTTCTCGGCCTTTTGGCTAAGATCAAGTGTAGTTCCTGTCCTAGAAGGGGTCTGGTGATAGAGGCCCTATAAGGGAAGGGGCTTCTTGGTCTGATGCCAGAAGGCCGGTGGTGACTTGGCGGCTCGAGGTTGTCTGTGCCTCCGGGGGGACAGGGCCCGGAGGTGACCTGAAAATGCACGGGTGGTGGTGGCCCCACTATCACGAGTATAGAGTAAGGCACAGAGCACAATACACCAAGAGCGAACCCTGCACCACATTTTATTTTCTTGGTCCCGGCCTTTTGGCTGGGCCAGAACAATTTTTACACCCTCCGGCCATCAGGCTGGGGCTTATGGGCACTTTTTTATTTTTTATTTATTGACCTATGGCACTTATACACAGTATAGCACTTTTTTTTGCACAGATTTCATTTTTTAGTTGATTTTCGTTTGCACGTTTTGGGTTTGGGTTTGACCCTAAGGGGAACCCCTCTCCCTCAGTTGTCTGAGACTCTCTCCTTATGGGGAGAGTTGAAGAGCCAGTCCCCCGGGGAAAGCTTGGGCCGACCTCGGAATAAAGGCCTGAGCCTTGCGGCGGAGGCAGTCCTGAAGACCCTTGCTCTCTAAGGGGCCTTATGGCTCCGAGGGTCGGGGAGTAAATGGGCACCCCCTAGCTTTGGCGAAGGAGTGCCCGAAGAATCTCTTTCCTCCAAAGGGGCCTTTTGGCTTCGGGGGAGAGGGAGTAATGGGGCCCTTTCCTTTTTGGGAAGGGTCTAAAGTCCCAAGCCCTCAGCACCGTTTTTGCACAGCACTGGGTGATTTGGAGCACGCACCTCGAACTTCAATAAAAAAAATTAGGTCCTGTTGGTCCTGATCGCTTCTTGGCCTTTTGGCTAAGATCAAGTGAGTACCTGTCTGAGTAAGGCCTTGCCCACCTGAAAGGGCCATGGGAAAGCTTGGTCTGGCAAGAAGGCCCGTGGCTTAGAAAGCCTGAGTAGTGCCCCTGGAGTGGTGACCCAGTGGTGCCATAATCACTTGGGGTGTGGGAACCTCACTTGAAACATGGCACGTAGCATGACCTCACTTTCCAGCCACACACCTTTCCTTGCCCCGGCCTTTTGGCTAGGCAGGAATAATTTTTAACATCTTGGCCGAAAGGCTGGGGCCGTTTTGCACGGCACTATTTATTTTCTCACCTGTTTTGTCACTTGCACTTTTTGATATGTTTTTTCACTTGGATTTTAGGGGTGCGGGTTAGGCCTTTATGGGCTCTCCCCCGAAAGATCTAGGGGGGCTGTGTGGTCCTGTGGCTCTGGCCCCCCTGAAAACATCGTAGGTCCTCCCCTTAGGGGCTGGACTAGCTGTCAAGCCCTGGGTGAAGCCTCGGTGGATCCCAGGGCTAAAGGGACCCCCCTAGTTTTGCGGCGAAGGGGGTCTGAAGACCCTTGCCCCCTAAGGGTCGTTTTTGGATCTGGGGGTCGGGGACTAGTGCCTTCCTTTCTTAAGGCGGGCCATGTACCGTACCCTTGTGCACGTTTTTTAAGTTTCGCAATTTTTTCCGAGCACTTGGGTAAAAGCACTGGCTTTCAGGCTTTCAATAATAAAAAAAAAAATTAGGTCCTGTTGGTTAGTAGGGCAATAGGCCCTTATAGTAAATAGCAGGGTGCTAGGCTCTGGGTAGAATAGCATGGCATAAGGTCCTGTGTAGTTAAAAGTTAAGAAGGGAAGAGTGGCATATAAAGACCCTCATTTGTCCGGTAGGGCAGCTAAAGTCCTTATCCCCAAGACAAGGCTGGCTTAATAGCCGGGGTTCAGGCCACGGACAAAGGCCTGCGAAGTGACTGAGTTACAGCGGACCCGGGTGACCTAGGATGTGTGAGCAGGCGTAAGGGGTGGTTCCTGTTCATGGAAGAGAGAAGGGACAGTGTGTTGCATATTGGTCCCTCCAAATTTGGTGAGTACCTGAGGTGTTGAAAAGGGGATTGCAGTTTGTGTGACTTTGCCTCCCTTAGCACCTGGTACAGTACATGGGTCTCCAACTTGCCATTTCTTCCTCCCAGTATGTAAAGGGACTATTTGTGTGCTGTCATTAAAATAATCCTCCACCATCCTTTGGATGTTGATAGTAGGATCAGGTGGAGTTACGGCAGAGGTGTAACGATTTTTGATCAATTGTTTTAGACCAGACCAGATGTCAAAATGTTGGGCTGAGTCCTCTGCATAACCAATGGGTCTCTTGGGGAAGCTAAGTTTTTCCTAGCTGCAGATGCCTAAGATATATAAGGAGGAGACGAGTCGTGTCACATACCACATGAGCTGTCAACTTGCTCACCAGGAGCTCCTTGCATCTCTTGATACCTGGATAAGTTGGAAACAAAGAGAAGACATAGCTCTGAAACCTAGGGTCAAGCACAGTCGCCAAATGTAGTGATCCAATTTCAAGATGTTGATAGCTCTGGGATCCTGGAGTAGAGAATAACGTACTTGATCTACAATTCCGAAATACTTAGTATAATTGCTTTGTTTCATCTCTCCCTTCAGTTTCTCAAGCTGCTTTTCCATAAGTTTAATTAAGGGAATCACTTGGCTCAAGCTAGCAGTGTCTGAACTTACTTCACAGGTGACTACTTCGAATGGTTTCAGCACCTTGAACAACACAGAAAGTATTCTCCACTGTGCTGGACTAAAATACATTCCCCCTCCTTTCCCAATGTCATGGCTTGTGGAGTAAGCGTGTATGGCTTTTCACTGTTCCTCCATCCAGTCGGTGATACACAGAGTAGCCTGCCTCTGAAAAATCTGGCGTAGTTGGGTACATGCTGCTGCTGTTCCTGCTGGTAAAGGCAATTCACCAACCCAGTGGGTTGTCACAGTCATATAAATTTTAGTGTGCCCAGTTCTGCTTGTCCACATATCTGTGGTTAAGTGTAATGTACAGTGGGTAGAATGGCATTTTGTAGCCCAATAATCACATTTTTACGAGCCTTTTCTAGTAAAATGGTATGTGATGAAATTTGATAGGGACACAAGACCTCAATTAACTGTCTAAAACCAGTGACATTATTATTGGATTTTGGACGCAGATCTAATACTAGCATAGTCACCTATGGCGTCTGTGATCCACTTTGTGACTGGGTGACAGATTTTATACTTGCTTCCTCTTACAAAGGATTATTTAACACTCTGTTGTTGTAAACTACTAGTAGTCTTCTTCTTGGTCTGCTTCTGGGATGAAGATCCACCCCCAGCAGCAGCAGCGGAACTAGTGCTCAAGAATTCTTCAGAGGAATCCTGGATAGGGGAGGCGTTATCTAGCCTTAGCAACTTGGATGCTGAACTCTGATCACTAGTAAGGATATTGATGTGGAAGGTGTTGTGGGTGTAGATTGCAGGTGCTAGGATCTAGCTGACAGAAAGGTCCTAGCTGATGCTGGACTGCTTGTTTTTATTTTTTTAGCATAAGTTTCTAATTTTCCCAAAAGCTTCCCATGAACCCTCTTTAAGTGGCTTAACATGGATGAGGTTCCTAAATTGTTAAGGTCCCTACCTCTACTGACTGTGGCTTTACAAACACTACAAATGGCTAGAACTGTTGTCAGGATTTTGGTAAAAATAATTCCACACATAAGAGGTGGATTTTTTGGTCCTATACCCAGGCTTGACAATGGCCTTGTTCTTATCACTGGCAAGAACTGTTTCCATTGGTGCAGGACTTACATAAGAAACATCATCGTCATCAACATCCTCATTAGCACCACTGTCAGCTACACAAATATACCCCTCATCCTGTTGCCAATCCAAAGTGGCATTCTCAATTTGTGTATCACCAGTTACACTTGGGCTGCTCATCCGCACATTTGCAGAAATGCTGAAAGAAGGCTTCTTTATGAGTACAGTATCAGAAAGGTCAGGCTTAGACATTGCACTCGTGGATAGACTCTCCTCAGGGATTTGTGTAATTTCTGAATACAGTTTCTTCTACTGTCGTACTGTTTTTGTCCAGCTCGGATTTTACACTTAAAAGCATTTAGGCACCTCTTTTTGACAAAGATGCCTCACTGACAGTTGCCGAACTAGCACTTATACAGAAAGTCGAAGGCCTGATTCTTTTCTTGCCACTGCATGTGTAGATTGGCATTTTGGCAATTTTATGTTTTTCTGCATTTAACTTTGTCTTTATTGCAGGTGTTTTTTCTTTACCAAGGTAAAAGCTTTTTTTTACATTTCCCTGACTTATAACCACTATGCACTTGAACATAGGCTTTAGCAAATGACATACAGGGATTAGTATCATCATGACTGGTGCCAACAGCTGCTTGGTGCTCCTGGTCTTCTGTGGACTGATGTGAATCCATATCGATGGCAAAGAGCAATGTGCTCTGCCAATGCGCTCAGCCAATGACCGTCGCCTCTCCTCCACTCTAATAACCTCATCCCACGCCAGAATTCAAGACTTCTCCTGAGCTGCCCCCTTGCACTGGAATGACCTCCCTCGCTCCATCCGTCTATCCCCTAACTTGTGCTCCTTCAAGCGGGCACTCAAAACTCATCTCTTCCTCAAAGCTTACCAGCCCTCCACTTAACCCTCTTTCCATGCCTTTTCCTTGAAAAGGGTGCGCTTGCTCCCCTCCTCTGACTCCCTCTGTGCCGATTGTCTGTTGCTCTCCCTTTAGGATTGTAAGCTCTAATGAGCAGGGCCCTTCTCCCTCCTGTCTCTCTACCTTCTCTTCTGCTCCAACCTCAATATTTTTGCTTTTCCTGGAGCATCTGAAGTCTTGGTATTACTCGTTTATTGTTCTGTACTGTTATTCCTTGTACTGTCCATTGTTTGTACTGTGTTCGGCGCTGCGGAAACCTTGTGGCGCCTTATAAATAAATAATAATAATGTGACTGGAGACTGGTGAGTGACAAGAGCACTGTCTGCTACCCCTGTTTCTGTGTGAGCTATGGCACAGATCAATGTCACTGGAGACTTTTAAGAACACTGCCACAACTATTGTTTCTGTTTCTGCAATGGCACTAAGCAATGGCACTGACACTGTAGACTGCCAAGAACACTGCCACACCTCCTGTTTCTGTGTGAGCTATGACACAGTGCAATGTCACACTTTTAATGACGCTGGCCAACTGCACTGGAAACTGTCAAGAAAACTGTTACCCCTTCTGTGCCTGCCTGTGAAATGGCGCCGGATCTCCGCGGAGGGCGGTACTTATAGAAATCAATACTCGCGAGTTCGGACGATGCAACAATGAAGTTTTGCCTCGTTTTCAGTTTATGAGGGCGCAGCTCGGTATACTGATCGGCGATGTTCGGGTGTGCTCGGTTTTCCGAAAACCGAACCTGAGCATCTCTAATACACACACACACACACACACACACACACACACACACAACTGGCACACCTAAGCTTGACTAGATTATAGCCAGCACAGTGGTGCTGGATGCAGGCTAATTTATAAACTTTTGCAATGGTGGGTGTGTCTAGACAAAATTATGTCATCACAGAGGGCACATGAGTTATTAAAAAGCAGTTGATGAATCACCAATCTACATTCAAGTGCAACAGATTTTTGGAAGTCAAATAGCTCCTAACCTTGTCATAGTAGTTTATAAGCAATTCTCAATAAGCTATATAGATCTATACAGTAACGTAAAATAATATTGCAAATCAGGTTGCACACCGTAAATTGTATTATTATTATAAATCCAACACTCTGCAACGATTGACCAATATCGCTACTGATATTACAGCATATGTGGCCAGCTTTGCACTGAACTGGAGATAGGTCAGGTACACCAAATATTAAAAACATGCAGTGATCTATGGGGAGGCAATTATGTTTTAGTGATATTGTGAAGAGGCCCCCAAGATCACCTATTATTTGATGGCATTAAAATCACACAGTGGTTCTGGAATTAACAAATACTATAAAAAAGGTTAATGACTGGAACTGGTTGGTGATTTTAATGTTGTCATCCAAACTATGTTTTTACTTCAGTTAAATCTGAAAAGAAGATTAATCGAATTAATTTTTAGATTTTGTTCTCAGTCTGCAAATATGAAAACTGCATGAAAACTATCAGTTTAGTGTATATAATATAATACATAGAAGTGACTATCACAGTTATGTGCTGTTCTCTCATAACTATTAATACAATAGGCTTTGCTGTGATGTGGTGTTCTATAAAACTATTTTATGATGACATGTGTCGCCCAGTGCAATCTATACTTCTCTAGAATTGCAAATACAAAACACCGAGACTCCATTTTTTGTGGAATGCATCCTTGTTCATCCCTTTTCCCTGTTATGATGCTTTTCCTTTAAGGGATTAGATCAGTTGCTTGTGAACATCTACATCTCATTTAAGTCAATGCAATTAATAGCTTTGGGATCACAGATTTATTACAGCAGCTATAATGTGTAAAAAATGTGAACAGAGCATAGAAGCTGTTTCAGCTACAGGTAGCAGATGTTTTATAGCCTATTTCATGAATGCAATATATCACTGTCCAACTAAAAATAATGAAGTGGAAAAATTGGCAGGTGTCACATACTCCACCTCTGTTTCTCCTTATGTTAGTTGTTTAACTCATGCACACCAGCAAATTGCTAAGAACAGGAATAGAGAATAAACATTTGTGAGAAATTAATTTGTTTTACATATATAAATATAGCACTGGTTTCCCTTGGGAACTGTAAACCATGCTCCCTGTTCTTGGGCGCCAAGTACCATATACAGACCTGAATAGGCTCATGACCACCATCATGTTAGGTGTTGTTGTGAACTCATACACCATTAGGCTTTCATTTTATGCGCTTGAGGTATCTGTGAGGTTCATAATTAATTAATTAATTTGCTAAACAAAGATACACAGTATTGTTATTCTCCTTTCTTTTCGGTTCACATTTTGCGGCCAGGGGATCTTCATTACATTTTGACTTTTTTACAGAATGATTTCAGGGACCCTCCTAATCCTTTATGGCAGCATGCAAGACTTTGGTACAGAGAAAGGTATAGACTTGTTTGGTGGCTCTTGTTAGGATAACTTACTCGGTGCACTCTTTACTTAAGTGAATCAACAAGTGTATGGCTTGAACGTAGCTGATTCTTCATTTCAATGAAGTACCCACTGTGGAAGGGAAGTTCCAAGGACTGCCATGAAATTTGAACAGGTTGATGACTATTTTCTCCCAGTTTGTACTATGAGAATGATGAAGTTGATATTTGGTCAAATTTTCCTGAAACCCATGATTCTGGGTGACATCTATTTCCCTTCAAAGGGCCAACTACTAATAACCAGTGCACTGTGCAGTAGGTGGCTGACCTTCGTATTTTCAACACAGTAAGGTGTATATACTTCAACAGGATGTTCACTTACTTAAAAATTGGCACTAGATTGTTCTATTAAAAATACACAATTCTACCCGGTCTTAATACACAAACTCCCTGGAACTCAACTTGGGCAACTGAGTGTGCCAGAAAAGAGACAAGGGCATTGATAGAGGTACAAACACCACAAAAATACAGGTATAGCAACAGAACAAGCATAAGGATAAAGGTAAGCTCATCAGATTGACAATAAAATGTGTGAAAGCTACATAAATAATACCAGAAACTTCCTCATGCAATTATGAACATAATGAGATCAAACTAAATGTAATTAATATGTTGGAAACATTAATTGGCTTTTTCACCACATTACATTTTATATTAACTAAAATAAATAGATTCAACTTATTTGCATGTTGTTATTTGCTAAAATAATTACTCAATGACATACTAATTGTATCGCAAGTAATATTGGTGTACAGAAAATACTGATTACCACTTTCATCCAATTATTAAACTTCAACAGTCCGTCCTTTGAGAGTATATCCAACACGCTCACCCTTTCAAGATTCTATTGCTGGATTATAACATAACACTTCATTTTCTGTGATACCAGTCCCTCTAAATACCATCACATGGTCATTTTCTGGGGTCACACTGTTTACCACACTTCAACACAGCAGGAACACATTTACTATAAAGACACCAACTATAGGGATAAGAACTTATCTATACCAGTTACCACTTCTTGTATGCATTATGTAGGTACAACACTTATCATCAAACTGGGTGGCTAACATTACCCAATATTCACCAGTTATTGCAGTGAGATTATTTAGTACCATTCTATGCTGTTCAGTCTTATATATTTGCAGCTCCTTACCTGTATACCTGAATGTATCATTGTAAGTCTCAGTAATGTTATAAATTACTTTTAGCCAGGGTTTGTATATATATTTATAATTTAGTATTCCCCTGATCAGTCTTGGTGAGGTCCAATGCAACCAAGAACTGAAACCCTGTGTATTCTGGGATTAAATTTACAGCTATAGGTTCTTCTCCTGACGTCATACTTTTTTTGATTTTGTGTTCATACTGTGTGTGTACATAAGGAGGTGAGATTGTTCTGTGGATGTCAGTCATTTTATTATTTCAAGAACTATCTTTCCTAAAAAATACATATTAAAAAAAATATACATTTGGAGCTCAGAGTTAACTATTTGTAAACCCTTCATCCGCAAATGTAATATACATCATCTAGAAGGATATAACGTACAAAACGGTCCGCTATAATGTTAAAAAAATGTCTTGGTAAAGTTACCCATGCATAGCATTCCCCTCTGTTTAAAACAAGTTTCAGTTTGGATAATGTTTAATTAGAAACCCAGAGGAACTTTTCCAACCAATACTTTCTTATGTCTATTAACATAGCCTCGTTTAACGTACCACTCAGCCTTTTTGGTTAACTGCACTTTAAAGATATCAATGGGTTTTTCATCAACACTTGAGGAGCACGCTATTGTCTCATTGTTCCGTTCTACTTCCCAATACTCAAGTTTCCTTGCGTGCGTAAAATTCAGACACAACAGAGAATTGTCTACCGAATATTGGTGACGTGTCAAACTAGGGGATCTTGTAATATTATAATTCCCTTCTATTGGTCCCCCCCATCCGTAATTCGAGAACTTCAGAGATATTTAGTGGAAAGGGTACTAGTCCTACATTATTTTGCCCCTGAGGCAGGTAAGAACACACCCAGCACTCCATTTGGTTTACGACCTTACCCACCAATGAATGATAATCATCTAATGGAAGTTTGCCCTGGTTCAAATTATTATTAGAATGACATCTCTGGATGCACTTCTCTTCAATTATGGGGTCACAGTACTTAAAGACACAATATTCTTCAGACAATATCCTTTCACACTGTCTCCACGCTCTTTACCCCTGAATTGAATAATGCGTTAGATTGAACTGATTGTGCTAACATGTTCTCCTTCATTTCCACAACATCAGTACCATCACCCAATCTCCATCACCAAATCAGTGCTGCAAACATAGATTGTCCTAGAAAAAATAAGGATGAGAAAAATACTGAAAAGAAAAACAGACATACTATAGTGTAATGATGGGAGAGTAATCCTTGCGAAACCCTTGGCTCAGATGTTATTGACTAAGGTTATAAGTCTCATGAAACAGATTCATGAGTGACGGGGTCGTAGTGTCAGACTCGTCCTTGTCTTGATCCTTGTTTGGATTGATGACTTTTCTGTCGTGGATGCAATGGTTCCAAGTGTCTCTTTCTGCTACTTTCAGAGATGTGGTGCTGATCATTGACACTTGCTACGGGCCTTCCCACCAGTCTCTTAAATAACATGAGAGTAGGAAATTGCAGTTCATAACATATTCCCCAGATTTAACATCATGTCAGTCAGTGTCTGGCATATCAGGAGACAGTATTTTGGAATCCATGTGTTTGCTCCTCTTTATAAGATATTGAATAGTCACTTCATTGTTGCATTTAAATCATCTGGGGGATCTACCAACAAGTGAGGTTGTCTGCCAAAAAGTATTTCAAAAGGTGACAGGTTAAGAGGTAGTCTAGGAATGGTTCTGATGTTGTGGCGAACTACTGGCAAAGTTTCTGGCCACGCCAATCCAGTTTCAGACATCACCTCACTCAATTTGTTCTTAATAGTGCCATTTACCCACTCTACTTTCCCACTGGCTTGTGGCCTATAGGGAGTCTGTAACTAACTGTCAATGCCCATAGGTTTACAAATAAGCTGAAAGACATTCCAAGTAAAATTAGTACCCCGATCGCTTTCAATTATTTTTAGAGATGAGCGCACTCGGATTTCCTGAATCCGAGCACACCCGAACGTTGCCGATCCGAGTCGGATCCGAGACAGATCCGGGTATTGGCGCCAAATGAAAACTTGAAACCGAGGCTCGGAGTCATAATGCCGCTGTCGGATCTTGCGATACTCGGAATCTATAAATTTCCCGCTAGTCGCCGCCATCTTCACTCGGGCATTGATCAGGGTAGAGGGAGGGTGTGTTAGGTGGTCCTCTGTCCTGGTAGATCTCGTGCTGTGCTGTTTAGTTCTGTGCTGTGCTGTTTAGTTCTGTGCTGTGCTGTGCTGTGCTGTGTTCTGCAGTATCAGTCCAGTGGTGCTGTGTGCTGTGCTCTGTCAATTTTGAGTTCAGTGGTGCTGCTGGGTCCTGTGCTGTGTCCTTTTCAGTCCAGTGGTCCTGTGTCCTGTGCTCTGTGCTTCTAAGGGCATAGTTATTTCCCCAATATTCCCAAGTGTTTAAAAAATTAAAAAAAGTTATAAAAAAAAATACAAAAAACTAATTTTAAAAAAAATTAATTACAACAAAATTTGAAAAAACAATCCTGCAGTATAAGCCCATTGGTACTGCAATATTACCAAGTTCACACATTCAGCAGTAAAAGTCCAGTGGTACTGCTGCAATATTACAAAGTTCCCACATTCTGCAGTATCAGTCCAGTGGTGCTGTGTGCTGTGCTCTGTCAATTTTGAGTTCAGTGGTGCTGCTGGGTCCTATGCTGTGTCCTGTTCAGTCCAGTGGTGCTGTGTCCTGTGCTCTGTCCTTCTAAGGGCATAGTTATTTCCCCATTATTCCCAAGTGTTTAAAAAATTTAAAAAAAGTTATAAAAATTAAAAAAAATACAAAAAAAAATTAATTACAACAAAATTTGCAAAACCAATCCTGCAGTATAAGTCCAGTGGTACTGCTATTACAAAGTTCACTGATTCAGCAGTATAAGTCCAGTGGTACTGCTATTACAAAGTTCACTGATTCAGCAGTATAAGTCCAGTGGTACTGCTATTACAAAGTTCACTGATTCAGCAGTATAAGTCCAGTGGTACTGCTATTACAAAGTTCACTGATTCAGCAGTGTATAAGTCCAGTGGTACTGCTATTACAAAGTTCACTGATTCAGCAGTATAAGTCCAGTGGTACTGATATATTACAAAGTTCACTGATTCAGCAGTATAAGTCCAGTGCTACTCTCCTGTGCCGCATATAATTTTTAAAGGCTTTGCCGAGTGTGTGTGGCTTAGGGGTACGCTCTCTTGTGCTACATATAATGGAAAACCAAAATTTGGAGGATAAAGTAGCGAAAGATCAAGACCCACTTCCTCCTAATGCTGAAGCTGCTGCCACTAGTCATGACATAGACGATGAAATGCCATCAACGTCGTCTGGCAAGCCCGATGCCCAATCTCCTAGTACAGGGCATGTAAAATCCAAAAAGCCCAAGTTCTCAAAAAATAGCAAAAAGAGAAACTTAAAATCATCTGAGGAGAAACGTAAAGTTGGCAATATGCCATTTACGACACGTAGTGGCAAGGAATGGCTTAGGCCCTGGCCCGTGTTCATGACTAGTGGTCCAGCTTCACCCAAGGATCTAAACCCTCCTCCTCCCCCCCCTACAAAAAATTTAAGAGAGTTATGCTGTCAGCAACAACAACAAAACAGCAAAGAACTCTGCCTTCTAAACAGATGACATCACAAATCCCCAAGGCGAGTCCAAGGGTGTTGTTGGTTGTGAACCCTGACCTTCCCATCACTGTACGGGAAGAGGTGACTCCATCCAGCATTTGCAGCACGCCCTCTGCATATGCTGGAAGGATCACCCACAGTCCAGTTACAGATTTGGCTAATGAAGGTGTGAATGTTGTACAGCGGGAGGAGGATATTGATGTAGCTGGCGCTGAGGAGGCTGTTGATGATTATGATGCAGACAGATACCAAATTGCCTTTCTCAATTTCTATTTATATTCTAGATTATATAACGGCTGAATAGTTTTCTATTTTACTCCTAGTGGAGAGGGGATCTGATGCAGACAGATACCAAACTGCCTTTGTCCATTTCTTTGTATATTTGAATTTCTAGTTCTACAGTCTATGCAGGCTGCTTTATTTATATTCAACTACAAATGTAGGGTGGGGGGGGGGCATAGATAGCCACCAAAGTAACGTGGTCCATTTAATTTCACTTTCTAGCTCCACAGTCTGTGCAGCCTGCTTTTTTTTATCTTCAAAGTATTTATATTTACAAGCCTTGCAATCTAAATTAACTAGAGGTAGTGACGTGGTAGAACTCCAAAAGGCAGTTTGGAAGCCCCTGTACAAACTGGCTCTATTTTTTAACTGAGTTGTCCCCCCTCCAGTGTGTACTCGGAAAGAGTTTTTAGTGCAGCGGGGAACCTGGTCAGTGAGCGGCAAAGGAGGTTGCTTCCTCACAACGTTGAAAAAATGATGTTTATAAAAATGAATAATCAATTCCTCAATGAAGTACAGCACTGCCCTCCAGATAGTACAGAGGGACCTGTGGTTGTGGAGTCCAGCGGGGACGAATTGATAATGTGTGAGGAGGAGGAAGTACACACTGTAGGGGGAGAGGAATCAGAGGTTGAGGATGAGGACGACATCTTTCCTCAGTAGAGCCTGTTTAGTTTGTAGTTGTACAGGGAGAGATGAATTGTTATTTTGGTGTGGGGGCCCAAACAAACCAATCATTTCAGCCACAGTTGTTTGGTAGGCCCTGTCGCTGAAATGATTGGTTTGTTAAAGTGTGCATGTCCTATTTCAACAACATAAAACAATATAAATTAAAAACCCTGAACTTGTATGATTCGCACCAATAAATGTATCTGGACTGCGTAGTGGACAATTCCATCTTGCAACTATTTTTTTGGCATTATGTGACCATTCAACAGTCGTTTGCCATGTTCAAAAAGTAAAAGAAAATTAGAAAATGTCAACAAATTCAAAAAATGTAACCAAAACTTAAATGCCCTATCATTATTTTAAACAAGAGGGTTTGACGTGCTAGAATTAGTGTAGTGTTAATATGTTATAAACACTACACTTGGAACTTGGAGGAGGTATTGTGGCCCCGGTATCCAATTTAGTACCGGGGCCACCCCACTATGCAGTCCAGATACTTGTTTGGTGGAATTCTGACCAGTTGAGGGTGTAACTATTTATTATATTGTGGCCCCTGTATCAAATTTAGTACCGGGGCCACCCCACTACACAGTCCAGAATTTTTTTGTGGGAAATTCAGAGCCGTGGAGGTTTTTTTTATTAATTATATTGTGGTGACCAGACCACTCCTCTAAGCAGTCCAGGTACATTATTCGGTGCGATTCATACCAGTTGATGGTTTTCTTATTATATATATTGTGGTGACCCACTCCTCTACGCAGTCCAGATACATTTATTGGTGCGAATCATACAAGTTCAGGGTTTTTAATTTATATTGTGGTGACCCACTCCTCTACGCAGTCCAGGTACATTATTCGGTGCGATTCATACCAGTTGATGGTTTTCTTATTATATATATATTGTGGTGACCACTCCTCTACGCAGTCCAGATACATTTATTGGTGCGAATCATACAAGTTCAGGGTTTTTAATTTATATTGTGGTGACCACTCCTCTACGCAGTCCAGGTACATTATTCGGTGCGATTCATACCAGTTGATGGTTTTCTTATAATATATATTGTGGTGACCACTCCTCAACGCAGTCCAGATACATTTATTGGTGCGAATCATACAAGTTCAGGGTTTTTAATTTATATTGTAGTGACCACTCCTCTACGCAGTCCAGGTACATTATTCGGTGCGATTCATACCAGTTGATGGTTTTCTTATAATATATATTGTGGTGACCACTCCTCTACGCAGTCCAGATACATTTATTGGTGCGAATCATACAAGTTCAGGGTTTTTAATTTATATTGTGGTGACCACTCCTCTACGCAGTCCAGGTACATTATTCGGTGCGATTCATACCAGTTGATGGTTTTCTTATAATATATATTGTGGTGACCACTCCTCTACGCAGTCCAGATACATTATTCGGTGCGATTCATACCAGTTGATGGTTTTCTTATTATATATATTGTGGTGACCCACTCCTCTACGCAGTCCAGATACATTTATTGGTGCGAATCATACAAGTTCAGGGTTTTTAATTTATATTGTGGTGACCCACTCCTCTACGCAGTCCAGGTACATTATTCGGTGCGATTCATACCAGTTGATGGTTTTCTTATTATATATATATTGTGGTGACCACTCCTCTACGCAGTCCAGATACATTTATTGGTGAGAATCATACAAGTTCAGGGTTTTTAATTTATATTGTGGTGACCACTCCTCTACGCAGTCCAGGTACATTATTCGGTGCGATTCATACCAGTTGATGGTTTTCTTATAATATATATTGTGGTGACCACTCCTCTACGCAGTCCAGATACATTTATTGGTGCGAATCATACAAGTTCAGGGTTTTTAATTTATATTGTGGTGACCACTCCTCTACGCAGTCCAGGTACATTATTCGGTGCGATTCATACCAGTTGATGGTTTTCTTATAATATATATTGTGGTGACCACTCCTCTACGCAGTCCAGATACATTTATTGGTGCGAATCATACAAGTTCAGGGTTTTTAATTTATATTGTGGTGACCCACTCCTCTACGCAGTCCAGGTACATTATTCGGTGCGATTCATACCAGTTGATGGTTTTCTTATTATATATATTGTGGTGACCACTCCTCTACGCAGTCCAGATACATTTATTGGTGCGAATCATACAAGTTCAGGCTTTTTAATTTATATTGTGGTGACCACTCCTCTATGCAGTCCAGGTACATTATTCAGTGGGATTCATACCAGTTGATGGTTTTCTTATTATATATATTGTGGTGACCACTCCTCTACGCAGTCCAGATACATTTATTGGTGCGAATCATACAAGTTCAGGGTTTTTAATTTATATTGTGGTGACCCACTCCTCTACGCAGTCCAGGTACATTTTTTGGTGCGATTAAGACCAGTTGATGGTTTTCTTATTATATTGTGGGGACCACTCCACTATGCAGTCCAGAAAGATACCTCGTTGCAACGTTTTGGACTAATAACTATATTGTGAGGTGTTCAGAATACACTGTAAACTAGTGGAAATGCTTGTTGTTGAAAGTTATTGAGGTTAATAATAGTATAGGAGTGAAAACAAGCCCAAAAACTTGATTTTTGAACTTTTTATGCTTTTTTTAAAAAAAAATCCGAATCCAAAACCTTAAATCCGAACCAAAACCTTTCGGCAGGTGTTTTGCGGAACAAATCCGAACCCAAAACATTGCGAAAATTCTAATACAAAACACAAAACACGAGACACCAAAAGTCGCCGGTGCACATCCCTAATTATTTTGGGGATACCAAACCTACAAGCAAACTCCTGAATGATTTTCTTAGCAGTAAAAACAGCAGTATTAGTAGCAACTGGATAATCCTCTATCCAGTTAGATAAAACATTGATACGTTGTGTTAGGCTGCTAGTGGTCAGATAGCGAACCTGCAGAACAGACTGGCGGAGGTCTTCACCTATAGCAGCCGCCTTTCCCGTAAAGCTAGACGAGCTCACAGGTACTCGGATCGGATGCTCCCAGACTTAACTCCAAGTAGTACAGGTTTGTTATACTAAACTACAGCTGTAGATCAGGAGGCAGTAGAGATGGTAATGGATGGTCAGACTAAAGCCAAGGTCAAGGATCACTAGCAGGAAGAGTAGTCAGGAAACACGCCAAAGGTCAAGGTCACAGGCAGAACAGCAAAATCTGAGGTACAGGCCAAAGGGTCAGGGTCACTAGCAAGCAGGCAGAGGGTCACAACGAATAAACAGCTATCCAACGGTCTAAAGCAGGTCAGCAGAGTACAGAACTGGGACGCTATAACAGACAGGGAGGCTAAGCCCTCCCTGCCTTATAAAGTCACATTGACCAATCAGGGCTTTGCCCTGTAACAGACCACAGGAGGAGTTAATGGGCACTTAGTAGTTTATTAAAACAGCCTGCAGGCTGTACTCATTGCAGTGTATGCGCCCGGCTGCTCTGTAATGTTGGGATGCGCTGATTAGAAGACTCAGCGTCCGACTGTTGACTTGGCAATGGTCGGGGGCCGCAAAACCAGAAGTGATGCCCCGGTCATCATGGAGATGGCCGGGACATAGGAACCAACAGGAAGTGAGTCGCGGCGGTGCCCGTGGCCGCCGAGGCTCCTGACAGTACCCCACCCTTGAGGAGGGGTTAAGGAACCCCGACACTCTGGTTTTCTAGGGAATGTTTTGAAGAATTTCTTAATAAGTCTATCTGCATGTAGACATCTCCGCGGCACCCAAGAGCGTTCCTCCAAGTCACGGCCCTTCCATTTAATTGGAAAGTGAATTTGCCCCTGGACTTTCTTGGAATCCAGTATTTTCTGTATCACAACTTCTCGGTGTCCTTCCATATTAACCGAATGAGGCCTCCGAGGGTGAGCACGTCTCAATTTACTAGAGAAAAATACAGGGTAAAGAGCATTGGAATGTATTTGGAATCTTCAAGGAGCGTGGGTGTTTCAACCTAAAGGCCATCGGATTTACTTGCTTGAGAATGGAAAAGGGGCAGATGAATCTGGGACCAAGCTTTTTACAAGGTTGTCTGAGCCTGATATTACGGGTAGAAAGCCAAACTTTCTGACCCACTTTAAAAGAGCAGCTCCTACGGTGTTGATCTGAACGTTGCATTCTGGATGTTGTGGACCTCCTGTCTGGGACCAAAGAGAATCTTGTTTTGCTTTCTCTAGCTGCAGAGTAATTGTATAGGCTCCATTGACTTTATATGAGAGAGCTATTACTTGAATTTTGTATGCAAGGAAATATAGTACATTCTATACTGGCACTACAAAAGAGACCTTCCACAAAAGTATTTAGTAATGGTTTCCAACCCCCCCCCCCCCCCCCCCCCTTTTCTTGTCACCAATGGTACTAGGCAGGTGTGCCCCCTGTCCACTCTGATGTTTGTTCTTGACATAGAACCTCTGGCCCACACAATTCCACAGGCCTCTGACTTTCCAGGTATTACTCTCCACTCATACACACAAACTGTGTCTGTTCGCAGACAATCTATTCTTATTTGTCACCAGCCCGAAGACCTCGTTGTCAGCCCTGAAACATATCTTGGACTGTTATAGTGCGGCCTTGTTCTTCAAACTAAATATCACTAAATCTGAGGCCCTCCCTATCAATATACAGCAACCCTCATTATTGAATCTGCAAAAGCAATTCCCTTTTGTGTGGGTTAAGGAGTCTCTGCCATATCTGGGTATACACATAACCCCTAAACTATCTACTATATTTAAAATAACTTTTCCCTGATTTTCCTCCATCTCTCCTCCTTGTCCAAAAATTGGATTGATGTCTACTAGCTGGGTCGCATTGCTGCTTTTAAAATGATGTTGTTTCCCAAACTTACGTAAATTTTCCGCATCATACCATATATTGTACCTAAACGACTGATAGACCGCTTACACACTCTAATGATGACATATGTGTGGAAACAGAAACGCCCCCTTCTTACCCATAAATGTATGGCCCTACCTACACTACGAGGTGGCCTAATGCTTCCCAACCTAACACAGTATCAAGAAGCCTACATACTGAACCACTTGCGGGATTGGGCAGTTCCTCAGGCCCCTAAATCATAGGTATACACTGTAAATGCTCTGTGCCCAAGTTATCCTCTACCTGACCTCCTTTGGACTCCCAAGCCTGCCCGCCCTTCAGAAGCTCATAGACTATTGTTCATCTCAGATGCAATGCAGGTGTGGGACAGGGTTATAGGGATTCACACGGATTTTGCACTCCCATCCCGAAATCTCTCCCTCCAAGCGGTATCCAACCTCATTCTGGATTTGAATCTCACCACCTGGAGGGACAAAAGGGATCGCCTCTCTATCAGATCTGGTTGCCCAGAGTCTATTTCTGCACTTCAATTTGCTCCAAGATCGTTATAGCCTCCCCTTATCTGAGACATATAAGTACTTGCAAATCAGGCACAGGGTGGCAACTGTCTCTAAGACCCTATACTCTCTCTCCCCGCCGCCAGGCCTTGTATTAGATACACTGACAAAAGGTGCTAATAAACGTGGAATAATGTTCTGGTACCAGTACCATCACTCCTTGACACCCTCCCCTAAAGCCCCAGCCCAGCTTCGTTGGGAAGCAGACATCTGCCTAACGTCTTCTGGATATGCCCGGTGCTTAAGCCAGACCCTGCCTTAGCCTTTCTCCATGTATACCCGACTTCCATTTCTAAACGCTATCTCTTAGGGCACATACTGATAGCCGATAGAGTGATGATAGCCCAAAACTGGAAGTCTCCCACCTCTTCTACCATATCCCAAATTATCTCAAAGATTCAATATAGCTTTGAGATGGAGACAATAGACATGACCTATTCCATATCAGCATCAGCACCAATTATTAGATAGTGTAGATGGCATTAATATGTTACAGACGGTCCTGGCTCTAGATGCCCCTGTTTCCTCACCATTCCCTTCTCCGGCGGCCCTCATAGAATCTATCCAGCCCACCGAACATGTTACACCCCCCTGCACCCGTTATACCATGAATATTTTTAGACTGCCATAATGTAGGACAATATACCTTGCTGTGCATTCATTTTTTTCTTTTTCTGTATGAATATTGTTGATATTAGAGCGTTGTTTCACCTGAGTGACTCCTTTTCCCCCTGTGTGGAGGTCACCAATGTATTTCCCCTTGTTTTGACTCTCCTTTTCTGTTTTTTTCATTCTGTAACCCCATCATTATTACCTTCATCCCTCTAGGTTCACTGCAACACGTCTGATGGACTCTCAAAGCAGGAATTCGGCTTATCAACACAAGATGTAAAATAGAAGTATAGAACGATATGCGTTCTTATCTTATGTGACGCATCATCCACCGTAATCCGTAGGTCTGCGAGTCCTAGAGTAGTGTGAAGTCCGCTCAGAACCCCCAAACTGTTATGTCCGTATGTATCGGTTGAAATAAAGATTATCCAATGCACTGTGGTTCTAAAGCACAAAGCTTTTATTCACAAAATATATTAAAACACAAAGTTTGATACGCATGCGCTTGTTAGCACTAACACAAGCTTCTATCATAATGCTCTGGTTTCCAAAGCCAGAGGTGAACAATTTAAACACTGTACAATTATGAAAAGCAGTGACATCACAAAGATACACAGTTACAGTATTAAGATCCACATTCATAGGTCGATGGTTCATGACCTCCCAAGAACTCAACGTGCCATTGGTTGATTCCTCTGGTCATTGTTCTTTGAGATAGCCAGGTGTCCTTCCTCAGGCTCCCGCCCCTGGACATGTATAAACCTTTACTTTTATGATCTCTCTTGAGTTGCTATTTGTTATATGAAAAGTAATATTAGTTATAACTAGCGTTCACAAGGTGCGAACGCTACATAAATACCTGAAACTTTCTCATGCGATTGCGAACAGAATAAGCAATTAATATGTTGGAAACATTAATGAGCTTTTTCAGCACATTATATTTTATAATAGCTAAAATAAATAGATTAAACTTATTTGCATGTTGCTGTTTGCTAAAATAATGATTAGATTGTATACTAATCGCATCACATCCAATATTAGTGTACAGAAAATATTGATTATCACTTTCATCCAATTATTAAATGTCAACACCACCCTGTCTATCATGTCCCCTCCATGTCCAGGGAATATTTTATACAATGTGTAGATACGATTATTATTGGTGTGTATAATGTGTTAACATCCTTCCCTTTCCAACAATGTTTGCCTCATAATAATGATATAGGTCTTGGCTCCTCTTTCCATAGCAGAGCCAAGACCTATATTAGAGTACAAAATGAGTCTTCTGCATTCCAAATAGTTCCTTCAAACCCTATATTTGGCAAAATTACACTGCCAAAATGTGACTAATTGTGAAATTGGCCACATTGTTTTACTCATGTCTACAGTAATGATTTCTGTTGTATATGACCACATATTTGATTGGACAGCAGCTTATGGCATTATGCACTAGAAAACATTGATAACTTCGTTATTCATATTTTCATATTTGCCTATATATTCCTTACTTAAACTTCAGTTCTCTAATCATCATCCAATCATTGCTATTATTACATTATTCCACATGACTATAGTCATTATGATTTTTTGAGTACAAGCAAATATGGATTACACACTTAAACATGATGCTGTATTATATATATATATATATATATATATATATATATATATATATATATATATATAACATCAAGGGGTAAATGTATTAACATGCGGGTTCTTCAACAACCGCGAGTTCAGCATCTTCGGCGATTAAATTTAAAGCGGCGCTGCATTGTAAAGGGAGACTTCCCTTTTCAAGGCAGCGGCGCTTTAAATTTAATCGCCGAAGACGCTGAACTCGCGGGTGTTGAAGAACCCGCATGTTAATACATTTACCCCCAAGTGTGTAATCTATATTTGCTTGTACTCTTCAACCTATAATGGATATAGTCATGTGGAATAATGTAATAATAGCAATCAGCGTTATAACATTTAGTTGCCGAACTTCAAATTATGGGGGTGCTCAGTGACCCTGGGGCCTTGCTCTGAGCTTCTGCGCATGTGCAGGAGTTGGTGCAAGTGCAATTTAGCCACACACCAGATCTAAAACATCTTCTCTGTCTACTCCTCTACCTCCCCTCCCCTTCCTATGGCACAGCACAACGGTGGAACTGCCATAGTTGAAGGGACCCATAGCAGCTACACCCCCTGCAACCACTGTCGTCCATTGATAGTAAAAATGAGGAGACAGATTTTTCTCATAAACTTGACAAGGAAATATTGTCAGATACATGTATGGCATGCTAATCACAAATGCAAGCTTAATGAAAAAAATATTAGCAGATACCCATTCTGCATAATTTGATTTTGAGAATTCTGTTACTAGGCTATCAGAACTGGCAATGAAATTCCTAGTCAGCACATGGTTATTGCATAGGTAGCAAAAAAGATGAACTGTCTAATATCCATCTCCAGCAGTAAAAAGGGTAATTACCTTTCCTGTATCAGCAAGAGAGAAAAGGTTAATTATCTCATTACTACCATGAGCTGTGGCAGCATAAGAGTTTATTTCTCTCATGAAAAGGCCAGTGATGTCTTACTCTCCTCTAAACACAAGATACAGACACTAGCCACCAGAGCACCAGTTTCAATAGGATGCAACACATAAAGATAGCTTTTGCTGACACCACAATATGCCATTGGGTTTAAATGTTTTCTGATACAAAAGGTTTTAAAAAATGTATGTACATATAAAAAGTGATCATTCTAATATTATGTAAAGCTGCTTTTTGAATATTTAGAATAACTTATTTATTTATTTAAATATTAATAGCATTTACACATGAACATTAAGGCAATGATTGGTTCTATTCCACTACAGAAATCCTGCAGCATGATACTAGTGTTAATACAGTGTATCTTACAAACAGCCTGAGGCAGTGATACACAACTTTGTTATATAGGGGAAATATTATTATTATTATTATTATTATTAATAATAATAATAATAATAATAATAATAATAATAATAAACTGCTGATATAGAATTTAAAAAAAAAAGTGTCATAGTGTGCAGGGGTGGACAATCTGTAGGTCAGAATCCAAAGTATGGTCCCATATTCTATTTTTTGTCATCCCCTGATTGTCAGTTATATAATACATGAGCATGTGCAGGGGTCTGGGAAACGATTTTTTTTTTTAAAGGACTTTTTTTTTTTTACCCACCAGTGGGAGGCGCGCAAGCGTGTACCCGTGATATTTTTTTGGGAGGGGGAACAGAGATGGGGGAGGGAGGTAGCAAGCTAAGAGTTACCGGCAGCTCCCAGTCCCCGAACAGTGATATCACACTCTCCCAGCAGCCTGCAGAGCAAGGAGGAGGAGTTCCAGCTCTGCTTAGGTGAGTACACTGGGCTGGGGGGGCTTATGATGTATCTGGGGGAGTTATGACGTGGCTAGGGGGGGTATGCTGGGCTGGGGGGCTTATGATGTGTGTGGGGGGGGACTTATAATGTGTCTGGGAGGGTTATGTTGTGTCTAGGAGGCTTAGGATGTGTCTGGGGAGCTTATGATGTGTCTGGTGGGTTATGATGTGTCTGGGGGTCTATGATGTGCCTGGGGGGCTATGATGTGTCTGGGGGTTTGTAATGTGACTGTGAGAGTGGCATGATGTGTCTGTGGGGGTATAATGAATGTTATGTTTCATCATAATATATGTTACATACTACATGCTAAAAATTAAAAGGTAACTCAAAAACCCTTAAATAAACAGTATATATTATTGAAGGTGTGCACATCTACTACATATATATATATATATATATTTGTTTTGTGAGACATAGGGGGAGATTCAATTAGACGCAAGGTGCCTCAGAACTTTCACAAGAAACCTCGCAGTGGAGATTTTTACTGTAATTGCCAGCAATTTAATCTCCCCTAAATTGTTACTTTATGAATAAATTAGTTTGGAGTTAAGTAAATTTCTCTCATCATTATTGAATTTATGTTTAAGGGTTTTTGAGCCCCTCTTAAGTTTTATTGTGTTTTTGTCTTTGTATGGGGTTGCAGAGCCATTTCTCTTATACAATTGTGTTTCATTATCTGACCATTTCCAAACAAACATATAGATATCTATGAATATTTTTATCACACATATTTTGCTTGTTATATAATTATAATGCGTGATCTGTGCTGTGTACTGTGTTCACTAATAATTTTCC
Source organism: Mixophyes fleayi (assembly GCF_038048845.1). Taxonomy (NCBI): domain Eukaryota; kingdom Metazoa; phylum Chordata; class Amphibia; order Anura; family Limnodynastidae; genus Mixophyes; species Mixophyes fleayi. The sequence goes on along the minus strand of NC_134404.1, from coordinate 277,784,148 downwards.
ATATTTCATGCACCTATACATTTTCCAAACAGGTCCCAACATTCCAGGATCCATACAAGAATCCAGTACCAAGTTGTGAAAGCTGCAATAACAGGTAGGTGAGAGCAACACTATTTTAATACATAATGAGGGGAATTCAATTGCCGGCGATGTGGCAAGCAGACCTCGCACCGCACACATTGCCGGTAATTACGGTAGAAATTTCTGTTAAAATCTCCACCATGAAGTGTCTTACGGATGTTCCGGAGACTCTTTGCGGCTAATTGAATTCCCTCCATAATGTCATGTGTAAAGAGGCGCAGCCACAGCCCATGTTGGCTACACCTCCATCACTCTGTGGCCAAGCCCCTTTGATGGCACTGCCGCACAGCGGTGGTGCACATCCTTTTCTCCTGCTATGTGTGGAGGAGGGCCGAGAAAACGGTTTTACCAGGGCCTCAGATTCCTCTTGGCGGCCCTGGGTGTATGCACGCAGTCAATGCACAGTAAGAGCATGGCAAGCTCGAGCACATGCAGCAACGTCCGATTTACGCTTTGGGCTTCTCAAGGGTACATGTTTTTCTGTGGTGGTGATCAGATTACCGGTTACCACTATTCCGACAACTGGAATTCCTACATAAAAAACCTGATGGCAGAAGACAAATGAAATAGAATCAGACTTACCTGAAAGATGATGAGGTAGATGTCCGATGGCAGCGCAGGCTGACAGGCGGCGATTCCAACTGGAGACCTGTCCGGCAGTGCAGTGTGACGTGGGTGCGACTTACTTCTATGGTAATGTAAAGCGGCAATGTCTGGACCCTGCAGGCTAACTGCTTGAACACTTAGCAGTTAGCCTGCTAAGTGGCACATTTAGAAAATTTCTATCAGCCCCGGCGTTAAATCAATAGGACCCACAATTAATAGGGATAGATTTACTAAATGGCGGGTTTAAAGAAGTGGAGATGTTGCCTATAGCAACCAATCAGATTCTAGCTTTCATTTTGTAGAATGCACTAAATAAATAACAGCTATAATCTGATTGGTTGCTATAGGCAACATCTCCCCTTTTTCAAACCCGCCGTTTAGTAAATATACCCCTTAGGCCTTCCTCCAGCCCCAACAATAAAATAATAGTATTCCCATATAATAAATACATTTATATATTTTCAGCCAACCCCTACATTACAGTAATAGTATTCCCATTTAATAAATAAACCTATTTCTCTCCATCAAAACAGCCCCAGCATTAAATTAATAGCATTTATGTATAATAAATATGCATATTTCCTGCAACCGTCACTGTTAGTAAATAATTCATATTCATATTCTTGCTTCTCAAACTCAGCCACACATTCAATTAATAGCCCCCAAACCACCCCATCTTAAATTAATAGTCCCCAATATAAAATTAAATTACCTCACCACCACCCCACAAACAAAATATCACCCATTAATTAGCCACCACCTACCTCACACACACACACACACACACTACATTGCCAGAAGCTCCCTGTGCCATTACACACACATACTACATTGCCACAAGCCCCCTGTGCCATCACACACACATACATTGCCAAAAGCCCCCTGTGCCATCACATACATATACTACATTGCCTCAAGTCCTCTGTGCCATCACACACATTACATTGTCAGAAGCCTGCTCTGCCATTACACACATATTACTATGCCCCTTCATCACCATGCTGTACCCCCTTATGATCACACTGCACCCTCCATGTTGCTTTTGCTCCCCCCTTCACCTGCCCCCCTTCATCACCCTGTGCCATGCTGCTTTTGCTCCCCCCTCATCACACTGTGCCATGCTGCTTTTGCTCCCAACTTCTTCTGACCCCCTTTTATCACACTGTGGCACCCTGCCCCCCTTCACTTTCATCACTCTGTGCCATCCTGCCCCCCTTCCCTTTCATCACTCTGTGCCATCCTGCTTCCCACCCTCTTTCATCACTCTGTGCCATCCTGCCCCCCCTTTCATCACTCTGTGCCATTCTGCTTCTCCCCACTTTCATCACTCTATGCCATCCTGCTTCCCCCTGCTCTTCATCACTCTGTGCTATCCTACTGCCCCCCTACATCACTCTGAGCTATCCTGCTCTACCCCCCTTTCATCACTCTGTGCCATGCTGCTTCCCCCTCTTTCATCACTCTGTACCATGCTGCTTCCGCCCCTTCATCACTCTGTGCCATCCTGCTCCCCTCCTTTTCATCACTCTGTGCTATCCTGCTCCCCCTCTTCATCACTCTGTGCTATCCTGCTTCCCCCCCATCATCACTCTGTACCATCCTGCTTCCCCCCCTTCATCACTGTGCCATTCTGTTTGCCCTAAGTGAATGCCACCATCAGTTCCTGTATCCCTGTTTATAGTTTGAGTTTTGAAATTGACTGAAGAACTGATTTTAAACTATGCTGTGCTTTAATTTAATTTGCAAAGTGTTTGAGAGTGAAGGTACAGGTATGTGTTAATGTATGTGTACATATATATATATATATATATATATATATATATATATATATACATATACACACTATAAGAACAAAATTATTTGGCCACGCCTGTTAATTATTGAATTGAGGTGTTTCAATCAGACCTGTTGCCAGAGGTGTATAAAATTAAGCACCTAGCCATGCAGTCTCCTTTTGCAAACATTTGTGATACAGAATGGGTTGTTCTGAAGAGTTCAGTGATTTCAAGCGTGGTACTGTGATAGGATGCCATCTTTGCGATTAGACAGTTCATGAAATTTCATCCCTGCTGGAGATTCCACAGTTAACTGTAAGTTATATCATTAGAAAGTGGAAGCAATTAAAAACAACAGTAACGAAGTCGAAGGCCAGTAAAATCACAGAGCAGGGTCAACGACTGCCAAGGCACATGGTGCGTAAAAGTCGCCAACGCTCTGCTGATTCAATAGCTGAAACTGGCATTAATGTAAGTGAAAAAACTGTGCAGTGGGAGCATATTGGACTTGGTTTCCATGGCCGGGCAGCTGCATGCAAGTCTCACATCACTATGACCATTGCCAAGTGTCGGATGGAGTGGTGAAAAGCACACCAACACTGGACTGTGGAGCAGTGGAAAAGTTGTCTGTGGTGTGACGAATCACGCTTCTCTCTTTGGTAGTCAGAAGGGCAAGTCTGAGTTTGGCGGATGCATGCCTAATGTTACCTGCATGACTGCATTTGTCAACTGTGAAGTTTGGCGGAGGAGGGATAATAGGATGGGGCTATTTTTCAGGGTTTGGGCTAGGCCCCTTATTTCCATTGAAGGGCAATCTTAATACTTTAGCATACCAAGTCATTTTGGACAATGCTATGCACCCATCTTTGTGGCAACAGTTTGGGGAAGGCCCTTTTCTATTCCAACATGACTGTGCCCCAGTGCATATAGCAAGAACTACAAATACATGGTTTGATGAGATCGGTGTGGAAGAACTTGACTGGCCTGCACAGAGTCCTGACCACAATCCCATTGAACACCTTTGGGATGAAGTGGAACAGAGATTGCGAGCTAGGCCTTCAGCCTTCAACATCAGTGCCTGACCTCCTAAATGCTCTACAGAATGAATGAGCACAAATTCCCACAGAAACACTCCAACATCTTGTGGAAAGCCCTCCAAGAAGAGTGGAAGCTGTCATTGCTGCAAAAGGGGACCAACTCCATATTAAAGTATATATATATTTGAATACAATGTCAGTACAGTCCCTGCTGGTGTAGGCCAAATAATTTTGACTGTATAAAGAGTGTATATATATATATATATATATATATATATATATATATATATATATATATACTTAAAACAAAAGTGAGGCTTAATGCATAGAAGTGTCATAAATATTCTGTTTTATGATAGTTCCTGTCTTTCTTTAAGCAGCAAAACAACAAATTAAGCACCTTTTAAATGTACCATTTGCCTTAGCTTTCCTTTTAAAAATCATTATTTTCTGTTCATAATCTCTCTGGAGCTTCCAAAAAATAGGACTTTCACAGGCTCACACAGCTCTCAGCATGTCATGTGAAGGCAGAGGGGGGATAAAGTGGGGGAGGATCTTATATTACACATATTAACACAGCTCAGAGGTCGATCCAAAGTCTATCTGTTCACTGCTTTATGTGCCATGTGACTGTGGTTGCCATTATATTCCATGACACGGAGGAAAATTGTAAATACCAACATTCTTCTAATAGCCTGCCACAGTGATTTATGTTAAAAAAATAAAAATCATAGCATTGCTGTTGGAACCTCACTAATTATGTAACTATCTAATTTTTCTCCATGATATTATCTACATTCATCTATTTTTTTTCTACATAATTATTATTATATGTCCAATTATTTAGACCTGTTTACATCACGTAATGGTGACTTTGCAATGATATAAAGATATACAAATAAATATATCTATAAAAATGTTACAACATTTATTTTTTCTAAATCCAATGCATACTAGAAAATATAAATTTTAGGTAGGACTCATAAGGCTCAAGAAAACTCATACTAAAGAAATGCTATCAGGAATGTAAAAATAAAGCTGCCACTGCCACATTATTGACCAGCAGATGCCCTACATTCTTTAATTGGCTACTAACCAGATACTGTTACTAGAAGAATGTCAAAGGACAGCATTTATACTTTATACATTGAACAATTACTTGTTTACCTGGTAGTTATATGTGTATTTGTATATTATTTATATTCTTTTTATTTTGTTACAAAAACTTTGCAAACACTTTTAAAAATTGTGCTTTGTGAAATGATAAAACTTACAAAATGAACATAATAAAACTATTAAATGCTTTTAGATATTATTTCTCCAACAGTTCATTACTGTCCGTTGGTTTAATTATTTCCACAACTGTAGGGTTTTGAATATCAGTTGCTCCACATAAAATCCAACGCTCTGACTGGAACTATTTGCCCATTCTCTGCTAACACAGTGGGTAATATTAGTATCATGCTATGTAAGCTTCTTTTTTAATGGCCCATGGAATATTATTATAAGAAACAGCAACACAAACATCTCCACAGTAATGAAAGGTGTCTGCCTATTTCAGACATTGTGTCGCCAAGCATTAATAGTAATTAGTCTTACTTTCTCCCAATAACATTGTACTGGTCTCATAAATATTCATGTAATATTGCTCAGCAGGGACTTACATTCCCACCTATGGTTATAACAAACTAATGACAACGAATTGTTTAACAGACTAATCAATGAATCACTCAGGGGTATAACATACTCCCTTCTAAAGGCTTAAATCAAAATGACAGAAATACAAAAATATACAAGTTTGTTTTTAATGATTACTACAGTATATGTTCCAATTATTTCAATGTTTTTTTTTATTTAAAGACATGAATAAACTTAAAGATATTTAATTAAAGGGGATGTGTCTTCACAGTTAGTGGCATTTGGAATACTGTGTACAATTCTCATTTTACAGGGCATACTAAAGCATTGTCTGCCCAAACAAAAACTATCTTTTGTAGTCCCATGATCTGTTATGTGCCTGGAAATATCAAGTCCTTGAGAGGCTGAACTGGAGACAGCCCTGACAACTATGTAAGCCTTCTATGACATCACATTAATAGGTAGGGGCAGACTTATCAGATAAATACAGTACAGAATAAGAAGCACAGGGAGGTTGAGTTGTCAGACATGGACGAATACATAGACATCATGTTATGTTCCTCTTTCCATTCTAACTATTCGTGGTTGACTAGGGCCTGAGCACCCTTTTGTTATCAGTCTTTTTTCTCCTGTCCATCCATATGTCCCCAGTAATGAATTGGGCAGGGATACAACAACCTGTAGCTTATTGATATTATTATGTTCAATATAGCTATATTGTGCACAAAATTCTCCTTTATGTTTATGCTGACACAGTGATTTTTAAATTCTGTTTGTTTCTGAGCGCCGGACAACATTTTTCTTTTATTTGCACTTGCACATTGGTCCTATTTGTCCTTGGCTCCCGTTTCAAATGATTTTATACACTTGTACACATTTCATTAATTTAAAGAAGCGCCCTTTTTTTCTTTCATTATTATGTTCACAGTAGCACAAAATATATCAGGAGATTATTCAGTCAGTAGCATAGCAATTGTGGTAACAGAGGTAGCAGTCGCACTCAGGACTAATAAGGGCACCACTGTTTGAGCTAAGGCCTACTTAGAACATTTCTCTGCCTCTTAGGAGGATTTCTAAATCAGAGCACTGTGTTGTAATATCATTGCGCATCAATCCATCAAGAATTCAGAGTTAGAAAGCTTCTATCATCTACTAAACAGATACACTCATGTTTCCATTTGCCTGGGATCTCCTGTGCCAGATTTTGCACTGGGGTCCAGAGGCTTTAGTAACACCACTGTGACAAGGCAGTGTCATTATGTGTAGAGGAGAATGGAGGTAGGCAAAAAGTCACATACAGAGTTTGATATTGTAAGAAGCATGGTCTTCAGCAGCACAGAGTTGAGGTTTGAGCCATTTGTCAAAATGATACATGAAGTCTGTAGTATCCAACAAACTTCTATATGAAACAAAGTTCACATATCCAACTGTCTTTTCTTGCCCTTAGAAAATTTAATATGCAACTGTATATAAAGCCTACTGTTCAGTTTAAGTCATACCTTCTAAGTCAGTGAGGCGCTACCCAACCTTCAAAGGCGATGAAATTTCTCCTGGTATGCCTCAATGACCTCCCTGCACTGTGCAGAAGAGGTCATGTAACACGGAAGTCGGCTGCCTCCATTCTAATAAGATTGGGAACAACCAACTGGAGGAATGGGAAGGCAAAAAAAAGACTGGCGGGACACTTGTTGCCCCCTTCTGTCCAAAAGTTCTCTTTGTGAAAGACAGTTCATTCAGTTTTTGACCGTGGGTGGTGTGTGCGTACAGGGAAGCAATCTAAAACATTGGTGTTCATTGGGCAGCAACAGGCAGCCAATCGCTATGCTGCCTGTTGCTTTATGGGCTCCCACGGTGCTGATCGGCAGACAGAAAGTCTGACTTCACTTCCTGTCTGCCTGATGTGAGAAGCAACTGAAGGTAAGTGAGAGGGGGCTGCCTATACAATACTAATGGGGGGCTGCCTAAACTATACTATACTAAGGGGGGCTGCCTATACTATACTAAGAGGAGGCAGCCTATACTATACTATACTATACTATACTAAGGGGAGGCTGCCTATACTATACTATACTAAGGGGGGCTACCTATACTAAACTATAGGAAGGTGAGGGGGGCTGCCTATACTAAACTATAGGAAGTGTGGAGGACAGGGGGTATGTTGCTATAATGTGTGATATGAGGGAAGGGAGGGGGGCTGTCTTAATAACACATTGGTGGAAGGTAGGCTATTAATTTAATGGTGGCATTTAGGTGGGGGGCTATTTATTTCATGTGTGCTGTTTTATTTGTGGGGTGATGGTGGGCAATTTAATTTATTTGTGGGCTATTTCATGAAATAGCGGGGCCTATTAAATTAAGATGGTGTGACGAGACCTTTAATTCAAAGCTGGTGTGATTAAATTAATTTAATGTGGGACTAAGTTTAGGGAGGAGAGTTATTTACTAAATGTGAATATGAATTATTTAATGCTGGGGATGGTTGTGGGAAATGGTAATTTTAAACGTAAATGCTATTAATTTTTTGCTGGAGTTGATTGGAGGGAAGTAGGTCTACTTATTAAATGTGTGTATACTATTAATTTATTGCTAGGGCTGGTTGGAGGGAAAAATAGATCTATATATATTAAATGTGAGTACTAGGGCATTCAGTGATGAGGAGTGGCGCAGAGAGGACCAAGAAAGAAGAGAGAAGAAAAGGAAAAGGTAAGTAAAGGGAGGAAAACGGGGGGGCGGGGGCATGGCTCAGAGGGGTTAAAAATCGGGGGGGGGTCATGGCACAGAGGGGTTAAAAAATGGGGGGAACATGGCACAGTGGGATTAAAAAATGGGGCAGCATGGCACAGTGGGATTAAAAAATGGGGCAGCATGGCACAGTGGGGTTAAAAAACGGGGCAGCATGGCACAGTGGGGTTAAAAACAGGGGCGTAGCATGTCACAGTGGAGTTAAAAAACGGGGGGGGAGGCATGGCTCAGTGGGATTGAAAAAAGGGGGGGAGCAGCATAGTATAGTGTGATGAAGGGGAGCCAGATGAAGGGGACAAAAGCAGCATGGAGGGCGCAGTGTGATCATAAGGCATGGCGATGATGAAGGGGCACATTATTGTAATGTTGGAGCTGGAAGAAGGCCTAATTATTAATCGTGAGTGGTATTGATTTAACGCCAGGGTTGTTTGTAATTATCTAAATGTAGCCATTTTTTTTCCAAATAGGTCCCCCAGCATTCCAGGATCCAGACAAGCCGCAACTAAAGAAACCTGCAGCCACAGGTGGTTAAAGTGAGAAGAACAGGTAGGAGAGAGCAGGACAGTATGTGAAATGTTGTGATTCTAGTAGGGACAATGTCAATTTTTGGTGAGTGTTCTCCCCAATGTAAGGTGCAGGCTAAGACTGAACTCTTTGTGTACAGATGTCCTGAAAGGCAGGAGTGCTTGGACATATGTGACGCTGCGGCGAATTCAGAGCCTAGTGATTTTGATGTGTTAGCCACGCCCCAATGATGCATTACCACGCCCCCAAATGCATGACCACACCTCTGAAAAATGTTGTGCCGCCTAATACTGCGCAATTTTTTTTAGCATGCTCGACTGTAAGGGGGCCCCATGAATTTGTTGTACCGGGGCCCTGAATTCCTCTTGGCAGCCCTGATCACAGCGATACCCCAGATGAACGGAACAGATAAGCAGTATAGATAATAACGGGAACTGGCAGCTGAACCAGGCCAGGTGTAGACTTGAAGAACCAGCAACAAATAGGTGATAGGAGGAGCCTTATAAGGGAGGACTGACCAATAGTAGAGCTGACTAAAACCACAGGTGAAGTAATCACAGATGTAAATTGTGGCTGACAGCCTGTAGCAAGAAGAGGTTTAACATGAGAATCAGTGCTTTGAGCGGAGTGTGACAGGTGCTTGTGGTTTGTGGCAGAACAGTTCCAAACAGCATACACATTTCAACAAAAAATTTTTCTCAAGGTGTTTAATTTTTTTCTTGATGTCGCTTGGGTTTAAATCCCCTTTGATTTCTTTACCTTCGAAACAAGGAAATAAAAAATGTTTACCATTAAACTTCTATATCTGTAATCTATATCCAACAGCAGAAATACTCTTATTTGCTCACCTTGTGCACTGCTCGAGATCAGTTTATGTTGTGGTCCCTCTGGCACAATCGCAATAATAGCGGCCTTAACCTCCATTTATTCTGGAAAACAGGAGCCATTTTGGTTATTATAACAGTACAGGTATGTGCCCAAAGCATTTAGTTGTCTACACATGTTCACTTACATACCTAAGTGTATAACTTCTTTCATATCTTGGTATTCAACATCAATTTTTTCTTGCTTGATAACAGGTGTTACATTAGTGGTGTCAGTGGTATCTAAACAGGTCTTCTCACCGTTAATTCTTTGTTCTGGCAAAAAAAAATAATCTATAATTACAAATTAGGCATTTGCATTGCTTCGTGTGAAAGTAGAATTAAATAAAGTCCTTCAAACAGGTACACTACACGTGCTACTCACTTTTTTTAATGTCGTAGTCGTACTGGTCCAGTACTTTTACCATCATCTCCACCTTTCTTGGGCTCATTGGCTTTGCTCTTTGGTCTTCTTGAGCATCTCCATCCCCCACCTTAACTTTTTCAACATTTTTTGGTCCTTCCAGCACCATCTCTGACTCTGTCTCCGTCTCCATAGCTGCAACCCCCACTGATACCTTCTCCTCACCCGCCATCTTCTCACGTTCCTCGGTGGCTCCTGTTATTTTATACACTCAGACATGGCCGTTCGTTTCTGCTGTGGACCAATCATCGATGATGCCCACAGAGAATGGAGCATGGTGGGCAACCCTATTCGTGTATAATAACCTTGTGTATGGAGATTTTGAGCTAACTTTAACCCATACCGGGCCATTACATACGAAGGGATTTTATTATTAGGGAATATTTATTACATTGCACTTTACAAGTTAAATGTTTTTTTCTAAATTTTATGTATGGTAATAATCTTCTATTTTATAGGAATGAATGAAGAGACAGTGTGGTCTTCTCTTTTTATGCGGTTTTGGGTATTAACTATAGTGAAAGCTCTGCTCCTTTATGCTAATGTCTTTGGTATATCGTTACATGCCCCACAAATGTTGCTTCAGTTTTACAAAATTAAAATCATTGCTCACGACAGCATAGCTGTAAAAAGTCGCTACTAGGACGGCCGTTCTTCCGTTTATCGTCTGAAACAAGGCTAGTGTGTATGCAGCCCATGGACCGAGCGATCGGACCATCAATCGGATGTAAAATCGATCAGCATAAAAAGTTGGTGGAAAATTCTGTAGTGTGTACCTAGCTTAAGCGAAGGTAAGAAGCTTTAACTGAATTCTGAAATGGATAGAGCCAATGAAGGGATTTATGTAGAGGAATAGCGGAGGCATAGGGAGAGGTGTGACGAGAGAGGAAGAGGAGCCTAGCTGCTGGATTTTGGATAGATTGAAGGTCAGAAAGGTGAGAGACAGGAAGGCCAGTGAGAAGGAGGTTACAGTAGTCGAGACAAGAAATGATGAGCGAATAGACCAGCATTTTGGTTGCTTCCTGAGAGAAGGGACGGATTTTAGTGATGTTAAGGAGGAGGAAGTGGCAGGATTTCGTAAGGGACGGCATGTGAGGGGTAAAGCTGAGTGCTGTGTCAAGGGTGACTCCAAAGCAGAGGAGCTTTGTTTACAGCCGCGAGGGAAATATTGTAGTTTGGTTATAACACTGTTTGAAACATGTTAAAATTGCATCAATATCCACAGAAATGCAGACAAATTACAAAGGTTTTACAGTTTCAGAGGCCACTGTATCTAGAACTGAGATGGTGACTTAAAAATTGTAATTGTTCATTATTGTATGCAATTGTGATTTATGTGATGATTAATACAAATAAAAAGATAAAAATACTCCTCAAAGTTTACTATAAAAACTATAAAATTAGACAGGTGAGGTACAGTCTCCGTGGGCTTGAAGGACACATTATCCAAGGATTGGTAATTATACTAGGTGTTCCTTATTATTATTGCTTTCATAATTCTATTATATTGTTTATATCAAGTCTGATATTGTGACAAGCATTTTATTCACTATTACTATGATGATTAGCTATGGTTCTGTGAAATATTGTTGTTACAGTTATTGCTTCTATTTTGTGTTGAAGACTATTTTCTTTTATAATTACAGAAGTCTTTCTGTATTGCTGTCATTTATTTTGTATACTTGATTGTGGATGATTTATTAATTGACTTTCTTTTTTATATTGGCTTGTATTGATTGTAAGAGTGTTTTGCTTTTGTGCATAATAGAATATATTTGTTTATATGCTGGTTTGTGTTTCTTACTTGCTCACTAACCCTAGAATTTAGAGGTGTAAATATATTGTTGAGCACATAATGAATTTGTGTTTAGATTTTCAAGAGTCATTTCTACAATTAAAGTACAAATGTGTCTTACATATGAATGTTTTTTTATTGGTAGAAATTCAATTATTGAAACCTGTTATATTGTAGTGTTATTTTTATGAGTGCCAACAAAATTGACTTCAGTGAGCATAGGCAATATGCACTTAAAGTTATACTCTCTTCCTCTGTGGTATTGACAGCAAATCAACGCATAACATCAGCTTCAATGTTAACACAGGATGACCTACATTTATAACTGTTTTCTGTTTATTATTGTGAAGATAATGGGTTTTCTGGCCCAACTCTACCCACTTCACTCTGGCTGAACACCTACGGGTGCCTTCCTATGCCATGGAAGTCTACCCAGTACCTTCTAGGATTCATATAGTCACTCAGGCAAATTCAGTTAGAAAGTAAAGCAATATATTTATTATAACAAAAACAATCACTAGATTTTATGTACACCCAGTAAATAAATGCCAGGCAGGTTTACCACATCATCTGTGCCTTACCCCACTAGCTTAAGGAATTACAGTCACCTGGCTGTCCAGACTTGACTACACGTGGATCTGCCGATGTATTTCACTGGTAGGGAATGGCAACTCTCAAAACCAGCCACTCTGCAGCTTTCAGTCCCAGAATGAATATCCCCTCCCCCCCTGGAGTGGCTCCTTATATCTACAGTCTCATTTCCACAGAGCTTTCCTCTCTCTCAGCAAACCCCTGGGCCTCTCCTTGTTAAACATTGGCCAGTGCTGGACTAGGGGGGGTTGGAGAGGGGAGTGAAGATGAGCTGTCCTTCCACAGAACCTCCCCTCCTAGATGGCCTGTCTGGACTCCTCTTGTGAGAACAATGGACACTAATTAGTTTTCCCCCCTCCAGTATCTTGCAACCTGATCCCTACTCATAAGCCCCTGACTTCACTTTAAGGACAATGAATAACAACCTCACTGCCACATCACCAATATACAATAAACAATATACATATTTACAATGAGACACAATGTCCCCTTATCCACATGTAATTAGACACTGCAGTTGTAGTCTGTTGAGCTGGGGAACAAAAGCAAGGGCTATAAAAAGTACTGTCTATAATCCACATTATGTGAGAAACGAGGAACAGGATGGTTACAGTGTCATCACACTCGTTTTGTCACGATTATATATGATGAGATATCTGTGTTCCTTGCATGGTCCCGCACTAAAAAAAATAAAATGAACTTTTACAATTTAATTTCTTGGAAACCACTGAACCCCAGAAGCAAATGTTGCTTCAGAGGCCACCTATAACATTTCCCTGTAAATTCCTGAGGTTTTCCGGTGATTTAAGGCTATAAATCAAATGGTAGTGTCTCTTACTCTCCCCACCTGTCCCTCGTACTCTAACACACTATAACTGTTATAATAATATCCAGTGAATATGAAGATTGATCGATTGCCAAAGGTGTTTTCAGATGGAGGGACAGTCACACAACATTGAAATGATTTTATTCATTTTGTTATGCCTGAGAATTTACTTTGTGTCTGCCCCCAAGTCCGTGAGTAAATTGGCAATGATTGTTTGGGCTCTGATGCTTGCTATTTAGCATAATGTAAAACAATATAGAGGTGAAGTGATTCAAAGAGACATAGGGAAAAACATCCCTGAACGTGATTTGCATGATATCTCCCCAGACACCTGGCAGACGGCTCATGGAAAAGTAATCAATATGTCCTTGCCCTTCGCTGCTAGATACGAGGGACTGCATACAAGAAGCCAGATTCAATTCACTGCACTTTTTGTGTTAGCAATTAATATAGATATAATATTTTTCTTTGTCTTTTAAACAAAGCTTTTTTTTATTTTTAATTTTTTTAAAGATTTATGATTTTGATGGTCAATAAGAAGCATACAGAAAAATATATGGATATCATGGGAGTTATTGTGATAACAATGAAGTCAACAGGAACATAAGTTTTTGCAGCATAAGTAGGCAGAGTTAACCAATTAAAGAGTTTTTTGTTTTTAATTCAAGGTAGAAAGAAAGAAATGGAACAAGAAAGGAGTAGAACGGGAAGAAAGATGAGAAGTGGGAAGGTGAAAAAAAGTTTTTTATGTAAAAATTTCAAATATCCAGATTACTGTTAAAATATTCTTGTAGAATTGGTGTTATTTTAAAATGTAATTTGATTATTATTTTTTTTAGCATATACTATAGGCACAGCTGTTGCAGATCTATCATATATGCTGAGGGAGATTTATTCTACCAAACCCTTGCAATTCCCATGCTATAATAGCCAAAGGTTGTTATAAACATATAGTATGCCAATTAATGGTTGTATGGCAGTCCTGATTTTTAACGTAAAATACGCTTTTAGTACTGTGCATACACACCAAAATGTTTAGTCCTGCGTCAATATTAAATATTTTTGACCTGAATAAAATATGTAGATTGCACACATTTTATAAAACATTTCCTATTTCACAGGGATAAAGAGCTCCTCCTTGCTGAATTGTGTTGCTCTCATCTTTTCTCATAGCTTCTTCTTATAGTATTTCAGATAATCTAAATAACTAATTGGGTGGCATCAGGGGCATAACTAGTCATTTTTGGGGCCCCCAGTAATATTTTACAAGGGACCCCATATGTCCAATGGTGAAAAACTCACATATAGATATGGGGCTATGTCTGGGAGGGTGGGCGCCCCCCAGCTGTGACAGCTGCACCGCATGCACCTGTGGTAGATGTGCCCTCGGATGGCTGGCATTACAAGTACCTGTATCTTCACGGAACAGCAGCTGAGTTACAGACTTCCCACAGTATTCCAAAACATTACCTACTTATGATCAGAGGCAAAACTAGCAAAGCTGTGGGCCCCGGTGCAGGGAAGCTGGGAGGAGGGGAGGCAGAAATTGGGCCCACAGCTCACTAGTTATGACTCTCTCTACCTCCTGCGCAGCGGAACCCATTATCTCGGGGGGGACCCGGTGCACCGCATCAGCCGCACCAATGGTAGTTCCGCCACTGTCTATTACCAGAAACTTTACAAGAAAAGAGCTGTACCTCCTGGCCGAGTACAATGATCTGTATATTGATTCTGGAAAAGAAAATCTAGGCAATGTAAAAATAAAAGTTTATGAAATGGTCAGGAGGAAATATTAAAACACCTTCATATATACTGTGACAGCTCCAGATGGAGAAGATGGAGTGACGAAAAATAAGATATAAATGTGTAATATACACATATATTCCCACTTGTTTCAGAAGTGTATAATTTATTGTTATATCTTTAACATTTCTATTAAGGTACAGACATATAATCATTAAATAATTTTGGGTTTATGATAAGGTAAAATTAAAACAAATGCACACATTGGGCTAACTTAAAGGGGGATGCATACAAGGAGAAGTGTACTTGTTACCGTATGTAGAATCTTGCAATACAAACTAAAAAAAATAGTGCTGAAAAGGAGGAAGAAATCCAGGGGAACAAACTCAAGAGCAGGACGTGGTGCAGGAGGAGCTCAGCATGTGAGAAAAATTACAATATTCTATATTAACTTTAATATATAAAGTACATTTCACATGTTGCTTCCATGACATTTCCAGACAAAATGTTGCTCAATCTATATGTGCTTGCATGTACAACTTGAGATATTATTGTGCATTTTAAATTATCGGCACAAAAAGCACATAATGAGTTGCTGTATTTGTGCTTAAGTGTAAAATAACTGAAAAAACTACTTTCTCAACTTTTTTTAAATAATTGCAGTTGTGACACTGTACTGTACCTGCTTATTACAAATAAATGTCACCAAAACAATTATAGCTTTTGGGGAAAAAGCAGTGTTATCCTTTGGACCTTCAGTGGTGTAGGCCAACAGGGACAGTTTTGTTGTGTTTTTCCAAAGGAACATTTTCTTTTTGTGCCTTTATGATGATCACATTAACTAGCAATGGTGAAAACATCAATACATATTATGCAAATAACAAAACAATATTGTCCAAATTACAAATTATATATTCTAAAACAAATACCCTTTAGAACAGTGTTTGAAGAACTCTATACATACTGTTTGTCATGTTATATTAAGAAAATAAAAATAAATACAGTATTTCAGTATTGTACCGTGTTGTCATGTTGTTACAATAAACATTATCTCATACACAGGTCCTAGAGATAGCAGCAGTCAAGGATTGCTGGGAGCAACAGAAAAGACCAGAAGAATTATAAGAATGTATCTCATGGCCTTACAGAAGGATGCTTCGGCCATGCAATGGAAAGAACAGTTGATCACTGGCCTTCCCTTCTTTTATATTTTGTTGACTTTTTTTTGTTTTTTGTTTTTTTTTATCGTTTCTGTGTTTTTACATTTGACAGTTTGTAATATATTAAAATTCTACAACCAGATTTTGTACAATCATTTTTCATAATGAGCTAACAAAATCCTGTGCTACATTGTCAGGCATGCTGTTTAAGGAAAAGTCATTGTATATATAGCAAAAGCACAGTTGAAAAAAGTACAGTTTATGTTTAAGGTCACAGTAACTCTAAATCAAGCCCTGTATGTAGAAAAGTATTTTAAGGAGCTATTTATATTACTGTTACCAACAGTACACAAAAGCCAGGCTTGTATTTGATTTCCACTTCACTAATTGAATGTGCTTATAGAATTATAGCCCCGTGCAAAGCAGTGCACTGGTGCAGGACCTACACAACCAATTATGTGGACGTTGTTTTCGCCAAGGTATGTTTGTCAAGGCGAGATATGTATTCGTGACAGCAAGACCGCATGTACAAATAACAGGTGATACTGAGGTGATTAGTCCACCTAAATGATTTTAAAAGGGGGTTTGAAGGTTCTGAATAAATCTCCAGGAATAATATACTGAACAGTTTTTAAGCCTATGGGGCCCGTATGCTCATGGGGCCCCCGAACAACTACCCAGCGTGCCAATGCGTTAAGACGGCTCTGTCAGTAGCTGGCTGAAAGAGTAGGGGATGGGAAAACTTTATATCAATTAAGTACTGTAAGCTAACAGACAGGGAAAGGAAGAGTACCAACAGTAATTATAATTTCTCCAATATAGTAGTTTGCTTAGGCCAAAATCTAAATGAGAACACACATTTTACATTTAACCCCCTGCAACACAACATGACTTTTAAGTCATTCCTACAGTATTTAATGTTGTAGGTGTACTTCACACCCTATGCTCATTTTCCCTAAACCTTTTCATACATGTAGTAATGTAAACTTACCAAGCCTAACCTTATATTACATTTATAAAAAATGACTTGTTTTTTTTGTACATTGAAATATTTATATTACACAGTTTAATGCTTTTTAGATATATAACATAATTCTAAATGATCAGATACAGGTTTACAGGTATATAGGTTTGGAAAATAACACCACTACACTGTAATACTAGCTGCCAAGACATTATCCACTTGAGTAGTAGTGAAAGAGATAATAAAAAAAAGTCTACCTAAAAGTGACTAAAGTCCCCCAAAATAATGCCTCACACTCACAATTAAACACAAAGTCCTGTCACCACTAAGATTTTGTTCAAGACTGACACACTTGCAAAGTTTGTAGTTCAAAAATGCAGAAGACCCCCAGCACTAGAAATATATACTTGTTTAATTATTAACTTTTCATTTCAAGTCCTTGAGAGAATCATTTATGTACCTTTTAATTATGGTAATTATATTTATCTCTTTTAGCTCTCTTAGTAGCCAATTAACTGTGTCACTAAGAAAAAAGAAAAGAAGAAAAGAAACTACTTTTCTAGATGGCACTCATGGGTGGGTATCTATATTGTCCAATTTTTTTCAATGCCTCTTTGATATTTTTATGTAAGATGGGAGTGTTATCACATTTGGTCTTAGATACGTATCCACAAATACGCTCGCTTTTTTGGTTAAGTTCCCTATTTTCAACATTATGGGTCTACCTGGAGGTATTTCGCTATCTTTATGATTTTTCTGTAAAAGATAAAGGCTGAAAATTTTTGGATTCTTAATATACAGAAAATCTCTCTCTGTTTTCAATATTATCCCTGTTTTGAATGCTTCATTAATAAATTTATGATATAATGTGAGAGAATTGTTTGTGGGATTAAATATAGGTTTATTATAACAATTCAGATTTTCCACCTGTTTCTTTGCTTCTTATAGATACAAATGCTGTGCCCATAAGCCCACATTCCTACATTTGTCTGAAGGTTTTAAAAGAACATCCTCCCAACTTCTGTTTCTTAAAATTTTATTTTCCTCCTTTGTGAGGTTCTCATCATATTTGTGTTCTAAGGACCTTGGTTTCATTAGTTTATCCATATCCTTAGAAACAGAAATCACACATACCTGGATTTGTGGATTATTGTACAAATCTGGGAAAAAGCTGGATTTCTAACAGCATAGAGGTCTTGAAAGTAGTTGTTGGTCTTGATTCTCTTTATCAAAAGTGGATTCTTCTAATAATTCTATAAGATTATCAATGGCATGCAAATCTTCTGTTATATTTTAAGGCATTAACTCTAGATCAGAAGCATTCGATATTGGGTTTTATTCTTTATTAATAAAGAATTTGTGTAACATTCATTTTTGGGCAAAAAGATTGAGATCTTGTTTCCAATTAAATAATTCATATTTAACTGAATATCCCCTAACAAGCCCTTTGATTTTATTAACATATTGTGCATTTAAGTTGTTTGATTTAACATTTTGAGTGAATTTAGCTACTGCATGTATCCTTCTTATTAGTTATTATAGATAATAAGCCCTAGAAGTGCCTCCTAGAAAAGTAGTATTAAATGGGATTTTATATAAGCATGCTTCTTGAATAAAAAATGGTGATAACTAATTGACATACAGAAATCTAAATGCAAAATATCAATGCAAACCAGTTTCTTTAAAATAAAACATAAGTAAACACAGAAAAACAAGAATATGCTGGTATGCTAATCTGTTTTACAAAGGCAAAGGGCAATAAAGCAATAGGTTCTACAAATATATTATAACTCTCTTCTGAAACATAGCATTGATGTGGTATTAATTCCACTAAACATGTTGGACCTGAGTCATTAAAGAGTGTATCTGCCTTTTTTATTTGCCTATCGTCCACACATTCATTATGCGCATGCCCAGAACTGAACTATACACCAAGGAACGCAGCCATGTCTAAGTCATCTTGGAGCGCAAAGGACACTTACTACACTGTATGATTTCAGTGAGGGAACGGGGTGTGGAAGGGGCGGATGCACGTAGGCATTGTACAGTAAGGGCATTCCAGTGCAACAACATCCAAGTTAGGTTCAGGCACATGCAGAAATAAGCTGATTTTCTGCCATATCTCTTGCTCCAGCTACCTGGCTAGTCTAAGTCCAGAATACTAGTGAGGACGGCTGAGTACACATGCTACAACATGTATTTGCAATCAGGAGCAACTGTAAAAATGTATGGTATGTAAGTGCACATTAAGAACAGCTAATAAATTGTTTTTCACGTTTACATGTTTTCTCATTAATGCTTATATTATTAACAGGTAACATTATTTGAATAGTTTTTTTCTGTGCGTTCTTTAGTGAGTTTATATTCTACATAGGTACTGTACATATCCTGCAATGTCTTGTCTAGTAGAGCAGAGTAAACCTACACCCATAGTCATCACTAAACGTATCTTCTCATCCAGTCCTTGATGACTTTGAGCGCATGGATACAGGACTTACAGGCGTTTTAAAGCAAACAAACGATGGGCTCAGTATGTGCCTTAATGATTCAGGCTCGTTATGCTTTTTTTATGCATATGAAACATGATTATGTTATATGGATTCTTTGGGGAAATACATTATTACAATAGGTTCCTTATGGGGCATGTACATGTTATTGACACATTTTATCTGGCTAGTACCAAGGGTGTTGGGAGGAGGTTCAGTGATATCAGAAGGGTTTTTCTGGGGAGAAGTGCATCTTTTCGGGCCCTAAATCCCTTAGGGAAACCTCTTGGGAATTCAACTGTGTACTTAACACGGGGGCCTGAACTAGCCTTGTGCAGGTTTTAGATTTTGCCCCTGTCTGTTTGTCCTCCTGCATAAGTTTTTATCAGACCATATAACGCTGTAGGTGATGGTACAAATTTTCACCATGCCAGGGTTTTTTATTTATTTCATCTTTTTCTAACATTGCAAAAATCTATGGTGATGATCATCATTAGCACAGACCTTTGTAAAAGGAGTCAAGTACCCACAAGAGATGTGTCTGAAAACAGACATAATAGGAGATGCAGCCTATTCAGAATAGGCCGCATCTCCAGGGGTGTGCTATACTTCCACGTGCATGTAATTACTGTATTTTAGTTGCACATGCATGTCTCCAATTCGCCTCTCCAGGTGTAAGTGGCGGCAGGTACAACTTGCCTGGAACTTAAAATTCCATGTTGTTTTACTACAAATGCAAAGTAAAACAAAGCGAAATTTTATGCCTCAGAATTGGACTTGTGTCCAACTCTAAATGAGGTACTGAGTGTAGAACAAATCCCTGTCAGATTTAAATGGTTTTATACATTAGTTGGATAAAACCAACACGTTGGATTATCTTTTTATTTACCTATCAAACTCTCTGGACTGAATTTCTAACTATCGCTACAACTATACAAACACCCATCACTGCACATACAGCGCATCTCATCTACTCGCTTGCCAGAACGGCCATGTTAGATTGAGCATGAAGGATGAGTGAGATCCTGCTGTCTCAGCTGGTATTGGCTAGACTTCACCCAGAGGCGCAGAGTCTAACAGAGTGGAAGGTATTCACCAGGGATCCCTGCAAGAAGATTTGGGTTTAGCGGCTTCCCCCCTGCAGGTCGCGGCCCCCTAGGAAAGTTCCCAGTGAGACAGAACAGACAGGTAATTTTGAGAAGCAACTTGACACAGAGGAATAGGACCCAATGACGGGCAGGTACATGAGTCTCTCTAGTAGAACACTGGAGAGGAGGAGATGATGAGCCCGGACAGGGCAATCCACGGAGAGGTTGCAGGCAGAGGTCAAAGGTACTCAGGATATACAGCAGGCGATGAACCACAGCTATTATCACTTGGGAGTGGAACGGATCAGCGGAGGTCAGCGGTGCTTGCGGGATAAGTAGCAGGAGATTGAACACAACGGGGAGAAAGGAGCTACCAGGTGAAGACTCGAAGAACCAGCACTGAAAGGTTAGAAGAGGAGCCTTATGAAGGAGTTCTAACCAATGGCCAGATAGGCCAAGTAACACAGGTGGAGCAGTTGCACAGGCGCAGACTGCTGCTGACAGGACAGCATGCACAATGGGTAGAATTACGATGAGGGCAGGTGTGCCTATCCTCGAGTGGAGATACCTGGAGACCAGTTTTTGACAGGCCAAGTCAGCACAGGGGAACACCTAGGATAGTGGAGGACATTCCTCACATGCGCGCACCTCTGGAGACGCTGAGATTACAGATTCCAAGGCAGAGGTACACGTCGCTCCCGAATACAAAAGGGAAGGTAAGGGAAAGACAGTCAACATGTTTCCATAGACCGTCTGCGCATACCAGTAAGTCCTTTACCATTTTTTTACTCTTGGAACTTTTACCACTTCATTACACTAATCGGAATTGAACTAAGTTGTTACTTTATCATGCCTACTTCCAACCCTTAGGGAAACCTCTTGGACATTGATTATTTACTATTTGTGACTTTATACTGGCTTGGCAGTTTGTAAACTTATACCTGGTATACCATACTGCTACCATAGCGTTATTCATTATACAAGTGCCTATCTTATTAATTTGCTCCACGTTGTGATATACCATTCCTTGTTTCCTATCGCCATCGGTTACAAAAAGTCTTTTTGATATATGATGAACCATTGGCTACATACCACATCATTGTTTAAACTGTTCTGGCCAGAACTTTATTTGTTTATTAGGTAACTTTAGTTGCCATTTGGCAATATTGTTTTGCTATTACACTAGGTGATTTTATTCACTGGTTCAATACTGATTATCATTCTGCATATTCCCGAAGCCTATATAGCCATATTTACAGATATTTCTTTAACGCCAAGGAGTTCCTTTCTCCAACCAAATGTGCATTGACTACATTATCCTCAACTAAAGAAGGATCTCTGAAAAATATCTAATTGCTTGTTTTAATGAGCCCTTGAATTGCCTACAGGGAAGCCAATGGTTCTTAGGGCTTTATTTGACGAGTGGTCAGTAATATTGCTAACATTTACCTCCTTGCTTGTGGCCCTGACTCCTCCTCTGGTGTTCCTGTGGTGCACACTACTACACATGATGTTATGTGAGGATGCGTGCATCAAGCTTCTAACTGGTTACAACCAGTGGCCAATAGCTGGTGAGCATTAATGTGTCTATAATGTGTGATGATGTGCTGTTTAGTGTTGTTAGGTGGTCCGTCTATCAGCTTCTTTTCCCCTGAGATACCAGTAATTATTCTGGTAAATATGAAGAAAGAACAGAGAAAAAGTGTTAGAAAAAATGTGACAGAGGTGCTACCAAGATATGGACACATTTGTGGGCCACCATTAATAAATGAAGAGTTCTGAGACAAAAATATTTAAATTACAATATTTTTTCCAATTAGGGCACAAGGATAAATGGAGTCTGGTGTGAGATGTATTGCATTATTTAGTCACAATTTGGCCCTGGACATGGTATAGGTCCCACAGCAAGGTCCTTTACTATTTTATGCCAGATATTGCTTTAGATCAATGTGTAGTGTCAGCCAAGCTACACAATTATCAAATGCATGCTCTGCAGCTAAAGTGACATGCCACTTTGAAATAAAATCTAATTGCTGGTATATTGTCTTCTTATTAGTTAGCAAACGAAGAAACAGACTAGCTATTATTAATATTTTAAGATTACTCTGACGATTCCTAATTACCAACTTAATCTACAAAAAAAATCTCACTCTCTGTAGTCAAAGACGTTATTCACATTGTGGAGCAAATGTGGGACTCCCTTCAACACTATTTTGTTATCTAAATCTGGGATGCACAGTGCTGGGCATAGATGAGACAATAGGAACCAACAGAGGGAGGAATACCAGAAAAGCAAGGGAAAAAAAAGGGAATGTGGGAGCAGAAAACAGGGAAAATCTAGAGAAAACGATAACATGTAAGACTGGATCAAGCAATAAAGTTGGGGCAGAGCCACCATCGCTTTGGAAATTGCTGACAACAGTAACAAAACAGCTATGGACAAGAAGGTTTCATTATGAGGCCACATAGCATGCTGAACCAATCCCGGACAATTTTATAAAATAAAAGTGTTTCAGGCATTATATATATATTTATATTTATTTACACACACACACACACACACAGGAATCGGTCACAACATTAAAACTACTGACAAGTGAAGTGAATAACATTATCTCGTCCCAATGGCACCTGTCATGGGGTGGGATATATTGAGCAGCAATTGAACAGTCATTTCTTGAACTTGATGTGTTGAAAGCAAGGAAAAATGGGCAAGCGCAATGATCTGAGCAAATCAAATATAATTGCGCACAGGTGCCTTCCAAAACCAATGTATTAAAGAACAGTAGCTGAAGATCTAAGAGGTGGGCCAAGCCTTAACAAATCACATGAGGGAAAGATGCAGTGCTAGTTAATCAATAAATTGTAAATGATATTGGCAAAGATGGTCAAACATGTAGTAACATCATACTCTTGTACAACTACTTAAATCATTAAAAACAAACAATTGTCTATAGATGCTCAAAGGATAATTACACAAGCATAAAAATTAAGTAGTTGTACATGGATATGATTTTACTACATGTTTGATCATTGTTGCCAATACCATTTACAATTTAATAGCGCTGAATCTTTCCCTCATGTAAGGAACTGAGCGACATTTACAAGGGCCAAATTGTGATGGCAAGACAACTGGGTCAGAGCATCTCCAGAAAGAAAGGTCTTGTGGGGTGTTCCTGGTATGCAGTGGTTAGTACCCCTCAAAAGTGATCTAAGGAAGGACAACCATGACCCGGCAAAAGGGTCATTGGTGCCCAAAGTTAATTGATGCGCATGAGAAGCGAAGACTAACCCCTCTGGTCCAATCCCACAGAAGAGCAACTGTAGCACAAATTGATGAAAAAGTTAATGCTGGCTATAATAGAAAGGCGGCAGAATACACAGTGCATCACTTCTTGCTTCGTATGGGGCTGCTCATGCCAACCCCTGTCAACCGCCGAAAGCACTTACAATGGACAAAGAAGCGTGGGGGTGCTTGCTATAAACACTATTACCCTTGGCAATTCTAGGGTTAATAATGTTTATAGGAGGGACCTTAATTTTTTTTTTAAAATAAGGTTTGGACTTTAAACAGCTGCCAGGTCCTCACATTGCCCCCTTAGTACCGGCAATGTGACTGTCATCATTTTAAGTGACGACAATCACACTGATGGCATTTTCTGTTGTTGCTGTTTATCGCACTGCTGTCGAAAATATTTAGGATGGGTTTTTAGGTAAGTCTGCATTTCCTACAAGCCGGAGTTATAGCGATCGGTATATTAGTGTCGCTATAACTCCTGTCGAAATTGTGGTCATCGTAATGATGACTACCAATGCAGACTTATCCCTGCCTGTATCCTCAGCAGATATTTAGAGTCCCAAGGATGAATACTTCCAAGGAGTACATATATATATATATATATGTAATGCCCCCTGCGGGGAAAGACAGGGACAGACGCGACACAAAAGAACTTACCTTGAAAACGATGGTCACCTCCAGTCCGCTTCCGATATCCCAGCTGCGATCCAATCCCAGCAGATCCGCAGCCGCAACCCCTGTCACCTCCAATCATGTCCCTCTAAGATAGAGACAGAGATTACGGCCGTGCCTACCAGGTAAGGGCTGTCCGAGAATACGGCAAAGAACGAGGACACGGTCAGTCCAAGCTCACTTGCCGCCCCCTCACTTTGTTCTTGCCAAGACGCGGGGGACTACAGGCACTTAAGACCAAGACTAGTCCGAGGACTAATCCCGCCTCAAGTACCTTACACACCTGCCGGTGAGGGCCTAACCGAAAGGGGGAATCGAGCGTAATACTCACCGGGACACTCCCACTTCCGATCCGGTTCTCCTGCACCTCCCCAATACCTGCGGATGACAAGAACACACAGCCTCCCTCTACGCTAACGGTGAGACTAAAGATGGCACCCACAAAACTGGACTGACTACAACAGCGACCCGACCCTAACAACGTTCTAATGGTCGGCAACGCAACTAAGTCAAACCACTATGACTAACTAGGTGTGGTGCACTAACGGAACTGCTCACTTACACACTACGGGGAACACCAGCCGGTGTTCACGGACTAAACCGGAGGGCGGTTCCTAACCCCCTCACCCAGGTCGTACCAAGAAGCTGCCTTCTTGCTATGGGGTCACCCACAGACCCTAAGGACCGGTTCTTTAAGCCCGGCTGAGGCTCAGTGGAACAGCACACTAACCCGCGGGCCGACTGCCGCACGGAACAGCCGATCGAACTGAACCGCCCGACTGCCTGTACTCGGGTATCTCACACGTGTCCCTACATCCGGAACCACAGGTCCACCTGCACGGAACCGGCCTTGAGGACCCTCAATCAGAACCACGGCCGCCCCTGGAACTGCCTCAAGGTGTGCTGCACTGCCACCAACTCACTCAGCCACCCCCTCTGGGTACCAGTGTGACCCCGGGGACCTAAGGGACAGGAAAACTACGTGTGTTCTCCCCTGACTATGTGTATGCTGGTAACTACACTTGTCCCCACAGCACGGGTTAGCACAGAACAACACAGGAACAAGAGCCTACCTTTAATGGGGGCCTGACGTCTTGCCCCTGGACACAATTACGTAGCACACCCAAAATACTGTAATCCAACAATACCCGCCGCACAGACAGAATACAATACACAGTACTTTGTAAGCTACTTACCAGAGCACACCGCTGTTAACCAACCAGCAGGTTGCTACAGCACCACAGGAGCCTCCGCTCTACTGTACCTCCTAACTACGTGTGCTCACCTCACACAGGACCGCGCCTACACTCACGAGGCTCCCACGCCTCTTACTCATCACCACCAGGGCCTTCTGCCCTTCACACCATGGGCCTCTGCCCAGCTACAAACAGAGCCTTGTGCTCTGATTAATGGGCCTCAGCCCCCTCTCTACCTCAGGGCTCTGAGCCCACTAACTAGGGCCTTGTGCCCTGCTACCTAGGGTCCTAGCCCCTGCCAACCGAGGCCTGTGGCCTCCCTAGCTATCTACTAGGGCCTTGTGCCCTTTATAGTCTACGGGCTACCAGCCCCTAACCAGGCCCTGTGGCCTTCCTATGACTAACTACCTAAGGGCCTTGTGCCCTTGTACCTGGGGCTCTCACGCCCCCTGTCTCACTAACAGGGGCTTGTCCCCGTTATCAAAATGGCCTACTGGCCCACTAACTTTATCGGGGCCTAGTGCCCAGGTCCCTGGGCCTTGTGCCCCTAATTTTCCATGCCAACGGGCCTTGTGCCCGACCGTGGCCCCGGGCCTAGTGCCCAAATTTAACGCTGAGTCAACTTACCTGCTCTGCGCAAGAATCTCAGCTTGCCACGCCGTCTTCCGCTTCTTTCTCCGGGTCTTCCAGACCCTCCAGCCGGCGGCGCCTCTTCTCCGGTTCGGCGCTGTTGAGGGCTGCTTGGCGGGGGCGCTCTCAGCCCTTACAAGGGCTCCCCGCCGGCGATCACTGCTCCGGCGGCTTGATTGTAGTCTTCGGGCGGCAGGGTAGCTCACGGCCCTCACAAGGGTCCCCTGCCGCCGCTGCCGCTGATCCTGTTGCTGGACGTCTTGAAGAGACATCCTCCCTCTTCTCTGCCGACGGACTTCTGTCAAAATGGCGCCACCCGGCGACTTATATAGTCGCCGGCGTGACGTCATTAGCCGGCGCGAGCGCTGATTGGCTCGCGTCGGCGCCAATCTTTTGAATGGCTGGGCGCGAGCCGCGATTGGCTCGCGTATCCGGCCGCTGATTGGCCAGCGGGGAAAGATGAGCCCTGATTGGCTCATCCTTCCTCCGCGGACGGGACCTGCAGAAAGAAAGTCATACTCACCGCCGCTGGATCGATGGACGGGTAGTTCTTCTCCTCTTCTTTCTTCACCCGCTTGTAGGGCACCGCCATCTGAGGATTCTTCAGCCCCTCCAGGGGCGCAGCACAGCCTGACATCTTCGCCCTCTTCACGGGCACCAGGCACATCTTCTGTCGATCCACATATATATATATATATATATATATATATGTATGAGAGTCTTCCCAAACACCACGTACACTGTCTTATTTTCAAGCGGCAGCCATATTGCGTAATGCCAGATGGTCAATCCGGAAAAGATTCTAAAACAATAAGAAGACAAGGCGATTCATAGTGTAGTATTATAGGGCACAATGACCTGTATAAAAGTAGTTGTTATGCGTACCAGATATAAACTTGCCAGTAGTCGTATCAAGTTGTGAGTCCTTGCGTATATCAGGATATCCCTCTAGGTCTCACCATATGTATAAAAAACAATATGCAAGAAACCAGTAATAGTGTAGTTTGATAAAATGAATTTCACACCCAGTGACACATAGATGTGTTGATAAATTGAAGATAGCTTTCTCTTTAAGATGACTGTCTTCCACTACAAAATTCTTTGTAGGTCCCTCCAGGTCCCTCTTACAGGAAAAAACTCCTACAGCGCAAACATTCATTCAAGGAAAATATAAAGCTAGCATCCCCTTTGAAAATAAGGTTTTCAGAAGACGAGGAAAGCAGGGGGGTGTCCAGATTACACAAGAGAACAATTTTGTAGTGGAAGACAGTCATCTTAAAGAGAAAGGTATCTTCAATTTACCAACACATCTGAAGTTTCAGTACTTATTAAGGGGTTATCTTTTGCACCTACTGGAAAATCTAATAAATGCCAACTGTGATATATATATACACATTATATATATATATATATATATATATATATATATATATAATCTATATCACAGTTAGGGACCTAACTGTGATAGTCAGCGTTTAGGGCTATCGATTGAATTGTTTATTTTGGTGAATGTTTTGTTTTGATTGCTGAAGATACTGCCAAGACTGTTTATCCACCCAGACAAGTAAATAAATGTCAACGTGCTTTCTGTGTGATGAGCCATCTGTTTGCACGTTTTTCACAAGTGGTGTCATCATGGGATGTGCAAAAGACAGCTAGATCATTGCTGTCCCCCAAGCCAACAAATCCAGGGTGGTGAGTTATGCAAAACCTCCTGACTACAATGTTTGTTTGCTGCATGCAAAAGATGTTGCAATCTCTGAACACAAAAGCAAATGCATAAAGTTTTTTGCAAGTACTGCAAAAACCTGCTTATTTCAAATGTTTGCTTGCAAATGTATAAAACTGTTGACTAAAACATCTTTGCTGCTAATGTGAGGAATTTATAGGTGACACAAACCTTAACCACAAAGCAGGTGTATGAAATTGATTGATGGTTGTTTGTTGTGAACTACAAGTGACATACAGCCTTTCCCGCAAACAAGTCCCTTTAATTTATGCTTAGGGAAGCAAAGTTTCATTTTCCTTCACACCAAAATAGCAATATGGAGGAACTCTTGAGGGCTCTGGTGAATGTGACCACTAGGCAGCAGGAACAGCAGGGGGCATTACTAGCTGTAGCTGCTACACAACAAGCACAGCAGGCCCAAATGCTACAGGTTGCAGAGGCCCAGATAGAGAATACCAAGCTCTTGCGTAAAGAGCTAGCACAAGTGAGGCAGGTGCATGATGTGTCTGAGGTGCCTGTCTTACAGAAAATTACCTTCTCAGATGATGTGGAGTCTTAGCCTTTGAGAAAATCACCACAAGATTAAAATGGCTGCCAGAGACCTGGGCGGAGAAGCTGGCGCCATAATTGAGCGGTGAAGCTCAGTGTGCTTATGTTGATTTATCTGATGAGCAGGCTGCTGTCTATCAGGAAGTAAAGGCTGAAATATTGGCCCGGATACGAGTGACTGGAGCGGGGAGAGCTCAGCGCTTCTATGACTGGCGTTATCTCCCAGGAAAATCAGTTTGCTCGCAGATGGGTGATCTCTCTAAAGTGATAAAGAGTTGGTTGCAGCCAAATACCAATACATCTGGCCACATGGTTGAGATACTTGCAATTGGCCATTGTGTCTGTGGGCTGGAAAGAAGCTTACAAAGATGGGTGCTACAAGCGGATCCACAGTCTTATGAGGAACTTTCTATGGCGGTAGACCGTTATTCGGCTCTGCAACACATGTCTAAGGCTCCAGAGGGGAATACAAAACTTTGTCCAAGACAAAGTTGTCACCTCAGCGCTTCCATGCTGAATGTCTAAAGCAACCGGAAACTGTGAATTGTTCATTTACTCAGCTAGGACCAGTCATTCCTAGTTGTTGCACCATGTTCCCCTCCACAGGGAAACTGGCACTGTTTGGGATGTCTATCTTAATAAATCAACATGCTGTATTGGCCCTGGTAGACTCAGGAAGCAAGTTGACATTGGTCTCCAGTTCTGTGGTTCCGAAAGATGTAACAACAAGGTTACCTAAGGTGAAGGTGTTATGCATCCATGGAGCTACTGAGGAATATGAGCGGACTCTCCTTCCTATTACCATAAAAGGCCAAACAATTGAGGTAGTTGCTGCCGTAGCCCTTGAACTACCATACCTCCTTATCCTTGAGCTAGATTTTCCCATGTTCCAGGAGATTATTAGTGACTGGATCCGACTGGACATGTTGGCAACTGATACACTGGTTGAAAATCCAATCTTAAAGGAACCTGTCCAACTCTCACTGGGCCCAGGAAAAGAGACAACAAAACTGTTGCCTATGGATGCTGAATACAGGTCCATGACTGCTACTCATCCCAAGTCTCACACAAGGAAACAGAAGGAGCCATTGAGATAGTCACTTACCGTTGACTCCGGTGCATTTAAAGATCTTGTGGAATTTAATGGTGTGATAAAAACTGCCAAGCCAGCAGAATGTTTACCGTATTTCTTTATTAAAGGGGATTTGTTGTATAGGGCGGGGTTTTTTTCAGGGAAGGAAAGTTGAACAGCTGTTAATACCGCAGGTACACGTGCCTTTAATATTGGAAACCGCACATACACATCTTTGTGGGTGTCACGGAATTGCTGAGATGGCCGCTAACCGGTATTGGCACAACTGAACAGGGAGGTGCGGAATCTAACGTATCACCGATATACACCAGGGACCCCCGCAAGGAGGTTTGGGCTAAGCTGCAGAGGGTACGCAGGTCGCGGTTCTCCAAGACATTCACCGGTGTAGCAACAGTAGTAGACAGGCGTAGTCAGGCAATCCAGGTCAGAGCCAACCGAGCGGTGCAGTACACAGGGAGGATCCAGAGAGGTCAGGTCAAGCCAAATAGTCAAACCAGCCGGGCAGCGAGGTACCAAAACGAAACACAGGAGAGTAGTCACAGGAATCCAAGTCAGAACCGAATAACACACTGGATCAGAAGTTCAGGAAATGCTGGAGCAGGAGTGAACCAATACTCTGGCACTAGACATGTGTCAGAGGCTGCTTTATATACCCTAAGGTGCATCCTGATTGGGTTAGGGAGATTTTGGCGGTCAGACATGCTGGCTGCAGACAGGTGAGCAGAGATAGCATCCCGCTGCTAGGCAACAGGACGTGGTTGCTGAGAAGATGCAGGCGTCCGTCTCTGGCACCAAGTGTCAGTGCGGAGACGGCGCCTGACAGTGGGGGTCATTTAGGAGAGGATGAGACTGTCCAGGAATACATAGGGCTGTAAAAAACTATTGCTTTTCCTGCCCAGAGTGTAAAAATACCTTTCCAAAACCTGTCTACAGGGCCCCATTCTTATATAGAAAGAAGAGGTATAGAGTCTGCCAGTTGCATAAAAAGTCAAAAATGACAAGTTAAACATGTTGCTTTACTAAAAACCTGGCATGATGAGACCCCACTGAGAGGGCATAGACTAGGACCTAAACTTAAAATTGCAGATGCCCACTTCAATAAAAATGCACATCCTGCAGTATCCACTTCACTGAGGTTGATGAAGCCAAAGAGACGGGTGTATGACAAAGAGGGCAGTTTTGCAATACCCGTGGAGTCCGTTTCGTGTAGCTGGACGAAGCTAAGGGGAGGGGTATGTGGCAATTGGGACACTTTGCCACCTTCTAATAGAGGAAATAGTGGTTTCACTGGGAAACCAAATCCTAAAGGTGCAGAGAGGGTTAAATCTGCACATACACACACAGAGCAGGAGACCAGGTGGAGCATCTAATCAATTAAGGAGTCAGCCAGAGCAAGGCTTGACAGGAAGCTTAAAAAAATCTGGGTTTGAACTGTGTGTGTGAGACTTGTGCCAACAAGTGACCAGTGACCAGTTAAGGACATAAATGTAATAGCCAGCGTTTAGGGCTATGGGATTGCTTATTTTGGTGAATGTTTCGTTTTGATTGGCGAAGACACTGCCAAGACTGTTTATCCATCCTGACAAGTAAATAAACGTCAACGTGCTTCAGCAGATACCTGTGTGAGTAGCCATTTATTTGCACGCTTTTCACAATATATATATATATATATATATATATATATATACATTCCATATTATTATTTCACATATACACACACAGGAATACTAATAGTTTTTTGTGAACGTTTCCGCACATAGTTTTGTAATCACATTCTATATACAGTGCATCCGGAAAGTATTCACAGCGCTTCACCTTTTCCACATTTTGTTATGTTACAGCCTTTTTCTGTGAATACTTATGTATATGTGATTTTCTTAGTTTTTTATTTTTAATAAATTTGCAAAAATCTTTTTTCACGTTGTCATTATGGGGTATTATTATGTGTAGAATTTTGACGGAAAAAAATGAATTTATTCCATTTTGGAATAAGGCTGTAACATAACAAAATGTGGAAAAAATTAAGTGCTGTGAATACTTTCCAGATGCACTGTAAGTATGTATATTGCCACAGCTGACATAAAAGGAATAATATTAAAACTTAATTACTGTTGGTGCCCACTAAACAGTCCACCTATAGTTAATGGTCCTGATGCAGGGTGAGTATTGTACCAGTTTGCATGGAGTACTGTGTTTCGAATTGCTCATGACCATAAAAGTGGGCACACAAATATGCGCCTATGCAGATTTCTGTGATTTTGGCACCTGGAGAGACAGGAAGGGGGAGGGAAGGGACTATCTATTGTAGACAACATACATTACCGGCATGTTCATGCAATTTTCGAACAGATGCAGACTAAGACACAGATGCATATATGCCTTTTCCAAGCCGTACTATTTGCGGGTGGTCAAGAGCAAGTGAAAATAGTGGATTATGGCCGCCAGCAACAGAGAACTGCTTGTGATTGGCTGTTTGCGAATGCTCCTCTGACACTGATAGATGGTTTCTTTGTTGCACGTGCATATATTATGCTTTTGTGTCCGCTTTCAAGAAAAATTATACGTACATGAGACAGAGAAGACAGGGAGTGGTTTATATTATATTACAGAAGTTTTATTGATGCCTAATAGCGCTTGAAAGAAAAGTAGAGAGCACTGATGCTAAGGAAGATACCAGTTCCCTGAGAATTGTAATATGCTACCTAACTATACTTATATAAGGTGAAAACATCTTTGCATCTTTCTTCCATTGTAAACAATCCCATCCTTACTCATACCTAAAATTATACAGCATATTTAAGATAGAGGCTTAGCAATATATAGAGGTTTATGTAAATTTTATATTTGTTTAATACAGCATAAGATCTTTGTGAAAATAAATGCAGCAGACTGACCTTGTCAATTTTTACATGCTGTGCTAAAAATGATGGGTAGATTTTTTGCTAATATATGATAATGTTATTCCACCAATTTAATTAGGTATTATATCTGACAAACATGGTGGTCGGTATCTTTGGGAATTTATTTGTGCAGTGTTTACTTTATCTACCTAACAAGAGCTTTCACAATAAAATTTAAATGCACAAAATTGTAACAAATCAAAATATTAAAATATAGACACTGTCCTTGAGTTTCCTGTTTGCTGCAGGTTTCATTTCCCATAACCTATAAAATATTAACATGTGCTTCAATGTAAGTGCCCACTATTGATTATGCATTAGAAATTTGGAGGTGTAAACATGAACAAGTCTCTTGTGATTGGCTATCTGGCTGTGATGACGCACATGAGTGATGCTAGTATTTAATTATACAACTTTACATTAATACCATGCTTGATTCCATGTAGCAAATGCTGCAAGTGCATTCTATGACAACTGGAGGACAGCAGAAATCACAGCTAATCCACTTACCTTTCTGTGATTTAAACATTCAGCAGAAACGTATCTACACAATGTACTTATACAGATCCAACAAACCCATTCAGCATATCTATGATCATACATGTATATATTTATCATAAAGGCACTGGAGGTAATTACGGTGCATTGCATATCTTAACCTCTCTAGTTAAAAGCCATTTAACCATTTCTTCAAGCAGTTTCAGGTATCTATTGTGCATTGTGGTCTGAGACTTCTTTATAAGCAGGGTGAAAAGAGTGAAAAAATTGAATGACAGCATAGTATACTGACATGTTTAGACCTTCCCTGTATTGAATTTAATATTACCTTATTCCTCATAAAGTACTTTTCCTTTGGCCCATGAGTAAATGAACATCAAGCCTGTCATAGTTGTTTTGTTGAAATATCAAATACATTGGAATGTTAGTGCCTCACATTTTTTTTTTTTCCATCAATATTTTTATTGAACATTTTCAAAGATATATGGGGTACAGGAAAAAAAGAGGGGAAGAGAGAGCAACAAACAAAGGAAAACACATAGGGGGTCCCCACGCAGGGGGAGAGGAATCACTCGATTAAAATGAGGCACACTATACAAACAATGTACATTTAACATTTACTGATGAGAGAGAAAGAGAAAAGAAATGATACAGCAAGACATATCAACCTTCATTTTGACCACTCGAAGATGTTTCTACCATGGAAGGGGTATCAGGGGGTTGGAGCTGATCGAGAGGCTGGGGGGGTTCTATGAGGGCCGCTGGAGAATGAGCTGCTGGGAAGTCAGGAATATCTTGAGGAGCCCCAGGGCCATCTGTGATGTATTCATGCCACCTAAACCATCTCATGATGGGAGCTGATGCAGATGAGGAATAGGGCGTATCTGTTGTTTCCATCTCAAAGCTATATTGTATCCTAGAGATGATTCGGTAATGGTGGGGGGGAGCTGAGACTTCCAGTTTTGTGCTATTGCTGCTCTAGCAGCTATCAATATATGGCCCAAGAGGTAGCGACCGTGCTCCGGAATGGAAGTCGGGTAGACACGGAGAAGAGCCAGGGCTGGGTCTAGGGCAACAGGAGTCTTTAGGACAGTTGAGATCAAAACAAATACCTCACCCCACAAGTGCCTCACATTTTAAATGCCTCGGTTGACCTTTGAGTTAATATTAATATCAAGTACTTTTACACAGTAAAAAGCTCTGTGACACTCCACAAAATTTTTAATACCTTTACTTGTGTGTTTTTTTTATCCACTACTTATAACTCATTTTAATTCCATAAAACATAGGTATAACTTCTACTGGGTAATAGCACATAGGGATCAGCCCTATCCACCCTGATATGTCCACCATCCAAAGCATAAAGTTATTATTTTGCAAATTACACCATATTATTGGGAACATTTGTGCTTAGCAACATAAAATCAGATGCAACAGATACAAAACAAGCCATGTAACATAACAAGCTTTAGCAGTGACCCAACATTTTTGCTGTACTGTACTATTTTTTTGCATTATAAATTAACTTGACTGAAACGCTGCCCTGCCTCCTGGCATGACAAGCTGGTGTCAAACAAGAACAAGAAGACTGATCAGCCAGCCGGAACTGGTACATGGTTGGACTGCTGCACCAAGGACAGAAAGGAGCATCAGAACAAACCAAGTCAGCAACAATACCAGAACCAGTAGGAGTACAAAATCAATCGGCAGAAGAAAAATCGAAACTGTCAGAAGCACAGGAGTAAGCCACAAGAGTCTACACATGGAATGCTGGCGTGCAAATATGGAGCCTAATACTGACACAGAACTGTGCACAGACCAGTTTTAGGCTGTGTGATTGGAATTGGGCAGGCTTGTGATGTCAGCAGTCACGAGAACGCAAGCATAAGCTTGCATGCCAGCCTCTATAACAGAACGAGGCAGCAGCAGGAGAAAGAGAAGAAGCAGAAGCCAGTGGAGAGACCTGTAGAGAGGACAGCGTGCTAGACACCGGATCCAGTGCGTGACAGCCAGACTCCGGTTTCAGTGCATGACAGTAACCTCCGCCCTTAACGGTAGACTCCAGACACCCAATAAATGGCTTATTAGGAAATTATTTATTAAAAAGCTTGAGGAGACAAGGAGAGCGAATGTCTGAGGCCCTGACTCCAGAAAGTTCCTCAGGACCATAACCTTCCAATCATCCTGCTAAAATCAATGGTGTTGAATTAGAAAAGGAAATGCGGTTGATCACCGTGGGATTCAATAAGGAAACATGATATGATGAGATAATATTTTGAGTGGATAACCATACATTGTTATCTGGAACTAATTTAGGGAACACACTTCTTCTTTTGTCAGCAGGCCCTATCTGTACAGATCTGAGTGGATGCTGTGTTTCATGTTATACAAAGTCACATTTTCAAATGTTGTGTATTACACATTTAAAAAACTTAAATTTAGGGACACATGCATATCTATTTATCATTCAAGCATTAAAAATGTGCATAGAGCACATAAAATAAACTGTCAGTATGCATGATCTCTAATTCATCCTTGTTGAAGGTTAAGATTGTGCCTCCTATGCACACATATCATAACAAATTGGCAATTTTAAGTCTTATACCTGCAAGAAAACAGCTTACTTGCATTCTGACTTCCCAGTCTTTCCAGTTCCTTTATAATGTATGTGATTCCACCCGCCGGTCACTAAACAGTCTCAGAATTTATTAGTACCTGGGATATTCTAAAGGGGAATTCCAAGTTTGCCTTTAATCAAAATATTAATATTCTGTGGAGGTGTAGTACATATTTTGTTATGCAAATGTACATATTTAGTGACATTTGCATAAACAGGTGCATGTCCCTATTACAGTTTTTGAACTGCACCTGTATATATTTTGCATGACAATTTGTGGAACTTGGTTTAAAGTAAAAAAAAAAAATACAAAAACTACTTCTTGTATTGTATGAAGTACATTATATTACAACTAATTAAATCTTTATATCATGTTTAAAATGGAATTAAACACAATTATAGTTGGTCCTGAGAAACAATAAAAGTTATTAAAATGAAAATTGGTTACCAACCTTACATGTATGTAGGTGACAAAGGTAAAGTATAAATCTGGTGTGGCATAGATTCCAGCTCAGTCTCTGTAGGATAAATACATTTGGTTTCCGGTGCCTGTGCTCCAACATATGCAGATTAAATGGAGCTCAAAAAGAGGGATGATTAATCCTTACAGAAGAGATCAGTGGCAATACACAGAGTGGTAGAACAGGCAAAGTTCAAGTTCCATTTTATCATTGTGTTTCTCCACTGAAATCTATAATTCCTATTTAATTCACTGGAAGATGTGTGCACCAGATAGTAAATGTGCAGGGCAGTACAGAATATGCGCACATATTTAAGTGCCTACTTGCATCTTGGAATCTAAACGTTACCCGTTTGTTAAGAGATATATATCTAGTTCCCATATTTCTGACTTACCATTGACTGAATTATCCTAGGGTTAGGTTATCTTACACTGGCCACAACGATGTCTCTCTGATGACCTGTTTGCATATCTGATATAAATCGTTACACAACTTAATCAATATCTTGGGACATATGTTCTCTGAAATATAGCACTGCTCACAGAGTACCTACGCAGAGAGTAGCTAATGATCTATTTCCACACATAGCAGAATGGTTGTACCAATCAAGAAATGGTAAGGAAGAGGTTTAACTTTCTTTTAGAATTTTCTTAGTCAGTATTTGGTTCTACTTCACCATATATTATTCAGTTTGGGAATAGTAAACAAAAGGTTCATTTTAATGTTTGTTTCAAACAGATGCAGCAGAATTGGACAGGTTGAGGCTTAAGGAATATAGTAGTTTACTTTGCCTAAGGCATCACTCGTCTAAATAATATTTTGTTTTTAATTCAATCATTCATCACTTAGGGTATTGCCAGTTGCCTCTCTTGCTCTTCAACTGTTCTTTGCATATCAATAGATATATTTAAAATGTGTCAAACTTTGTTAACTGGTGTCTAGGGTATACATGAATAATAAAGTATTTCCACTTCTGATATACATTCTTTGGCCTCTGTCTCTGACTTTTTGTGTCCATATTGTCCAATTGCATAAGTTTCACTAAAGAGAACTTGTAACTTTTGAGCTAATATTTTTTTTACATAACACAGTTCATGTAAATGTAAAAAAAACAGAAACAAATAATTAAATAGCTTATCTAGCACAAATTTGTCAGTTCATATCTTCTGCAATATGTGGCCAATGGTAAAATCTCATCATTCTGCCATTAATCAGTTGTAATGTATGTTTAGCTGCCTACCAGATTCGAAGTGATTGACTTATAAGGAGGAATAACAGAACCAAGTGCTTACACCTAGTAGATTCATGAAACCAAAGGAGATCAGAAACTTATATTGAGTAGAAAGTATACAGATTGGTAGAGTCTCAAACTGTGTAACTGATTCAAAAACCTGGAACTGAAACAATCCAAAAGTAACAATTCAACTATAGTTAAGAGGCTGAAGGCTAGATTTACTAAACTGCAGGTTTTAAAAGTGGAGATGTTGCCTATAGCAACCAATCAGATTCTAGTTATCATTTATTTAGTACATTCTACAAAATGACAGCTAAAATATGATTGGTTTCTATAGGAGACATCTCTAATTGTTCAAACCCACAGTTTAGTAAATATACCCCTGGGTCACACAAGCAATCTTCAAAGCAATGAACTTAAACAACTTTATATAAGAAAACTCTTTATTTCAACATCAAAAGTAGCAGCGTTCTTGTCACTCTCCAGTGCCATTGCTCACACAGAAACAGGAGGGGTAGCAGAGTTCTTCTCACTCTCCAGTTTTTCCAGTGCCATTGCTCACACAGAAACAGGGGTAACAGTGTTCTTGTCACAGTGTTCTTGTCACTCTTCAGTGCCATTACTTACACAGAAACAGGAGAGGTGGCAGTGTTCTTGTCACTCTCCAGTGCCATTTCTCAGAGCTATTGCTCACACAGAAACAGGGGTAGCAGTGTTCTTGTCACTCTCCACTGCCATTGCTCAGTGCCATCAATATTGATCATGATCAGTCGACAGAAGAGCAGGAGCACCAATCAATTACTGGCACCAGTCAAGATGATAATAGTCCTTCTACATCATCTACTAAAGCCTATGCTAAAAAAAAAAAACACAGCTAAAAAAGGGAAAGTTTACTGTAGACATAAACATAAAATTGCCAACATGCCATTCTACAAACACAGTGGCAAGGAAAGATTCAGGCCTTCGCATTTATGATAGTTCTGCAACTGTCAGTGAGGCATCTCCTTCTAAGGTCTATCATGATGATGCAAGACCTGGTCATTCAGAGTCTAAAAAGCTGGTCAAAAAAATGAATGTGTAAAAGTCGTGCTGGAAAAAAACCAGTAAGGCAGTAGAACAAACTGTATGTTCTGAAATGTCACAAATCCCTGAAGAGAGTCTATCCATGAGAGCTATGTCTAAGCCTGACCTTTCTGATACTGTACTCATAAAGAAAGCTCCTTTCACCATTTCTGCAAATGTGTGGATCAGCAAGTGTAGCTGGTGATATAGAAATTGAGGATGCACTTTGGATTTGCAACTGGATGAGGGGGATATTTGTGTAGCTGACGAAGGCACAAATGAGGTTGATGATGATGGTGTTGTTGTTTGTGAAAGTCCTGCACCAGTAGAAGCAGCTCTTGCCAGTGATAAGAAGGCCATTGTCAAGCCTGGGCATAGGACCAAAAAATCCATCTCTTATGTGTGGAATTATTTTTACCCAAATCCTGACAACAGTTGTGTAGCCATTTTTAGTGTTTGTAAAGCCACAGTCAGTAGAGGGACCTTAACCATCTGGGAACCTCCTCCATGTTACGCCATTTTAAAATAGTTCATGGCAAGCTTTTGGGAAAATCAGAAACTTATGCTAAGAAAATAACAAGAAGCAGTCCAGCATCAGCTAGCTCCCTGCTCTCAGCGAGATCCCAGAACCTGCAATATACACCAACAAAAACCTTCCATATGTCATGCCCAAGTAATGTGCTGCCTGCTGGTATTTGAGCTGCTGAAACTGCAGGGGCAGAGTCTAACGTACCCCTGGTCTTCACCAGGGACCCCCACAAAGAGGTATGGATTTGGCTGCTAGGGACACGCAGATCATGGTTCTCCAGTACAGCTGCCAGCGAAGCAGAAGTAGAATGGTCAGGCGATCTGGATCAGAACCAGGCAGACAAGGGCAGTATCAAATCGAAGTCCAGAAGAAGTGTCAGGAAACAAGCTAAGGTCAGAATCCACAAGAGTAGAACAGCAGGGGTCAACCAAACAGGGTAGTCAGAAACAAGCCGAAGTCAATAACCAGGTACAGAAATAAACCTCAAGAGACGCTGGAGTAGAGATGGGACATAATACTCTGGCCTCTTTAAATAGATTACAGCCCAGCACTAATTACCGGTTGCGGTGATGTCACCAGGCAGGTCTGAGAGCGCTCCAGAGCTGGCAGAGCGGCATTAAGTGTGGCATCAAGGGGAGCTGAGACAGGAGGCCGTCTCAGAGGAGGTGCGATGAGACAGTGCCTGACACCTTATCAATATCCTCTCTAGTGATCGGAGTTAGTCCTGCATCTAAGATGCTAATGCTAGATGACTTCTCCCCATCCAGGATTCCTCAGAAGAATCCTTGAGTGTTCGGTCAGCTGCTGCTGCTGCTGGGGGTGAATCTTCATCCCAGAAGCACACCAAGAAGTAGACTAATAATAGTTTACAACAATTGACTGTTAATCCTTTGCATGACCTAGTCGCAAAGCAGATCACAGGCACCATGGTGACTATGCTAGTATTAGATCTGGATCGGTCTCAAAAGGTAGCGGCCCCAGAGGCTGCTACCCCCATATCTCCTACGCTCTTATCTGCTGCTGACTCAGAGGCAGGGCTGGATACTCCACTCACCACCCATACTTTGCAGCAGACGCTATCTGGTTTGAGAAAGGTACTTCCTGGTGAGCTGCGGGTGGCGTTATGTGGAATAAGAACCGATGTAGCGGAGCTGGGGGGCCGCACGGACCACCTTGAGTCTAAAATGGAGGAGTTGATATCTTCACATAATGAACTGCGCACATCTCATCTCATCAACTACAAAGTGAAGTTTCCTTTTGGAAAGACAAGGCGACTGACCTAGAGGACCACTCGCATAGGAACAACATTAAAAAAGGAGGTATTCAGGAGTCCGTTTTGAGACCTGATCTCCAGAACCATGTCATGTCTTTGTTTAGGAAATTATTGCCTTCAGCAAAAGATAAAGACCTCCTGATTTATCGCATCCATCCTTTGCCCCGACCTAGATCCGTGGTAGGCAACCAACCAAGGGACACTCTCTTGCGAGTCCACTTCTTTACCACCAAGGAGGCATTCTTCAAGCTACACAGAATGAAGACAACGCAACAACACTTGGCGATTTACAATTGTTCCAGGACCTCTCCCTGATGACTATCAACAAAAGGCGTTATTTAAAACCAAGCACAACAGTCTTACGGGCCAAAGACATTCCCTATCACTGGGGCTTTCCAGTCAAACTGCTGATTCACCGTGATGGATCTACATATGTTATTGCATCATTAGAAGCCAGCACTAAGTTGTTGGAGGAATGGCAACTTTCTCCTTCATAGCTCTTCAGAAATCGACTCCTCGTACGGTATGGTCCCAAGCTCAGAGGGACTAGAAAGTAGCCTTTTAAGACTGTCCATGCCCTATCGGTGACTAGATGAGTATACGTATTTCTTATGCGTTAGATTCACATTATAGGCTGTGTTGCCATATTTCATGTTGTACTAGTTAATATGATTTATGTTTTACATGTTGATTGCTTTCACATAATCTTCCTTGGTGAGGGTTGTTTACCGCCTCACGTAGTTCCCTTGGTTTTGGGGACGGGGTCCCGGTGCCCAGACTTCATTCACGGATGAGGGCAGGACATTTTGTAATATACTGTTTGGTTGTTCATTGTTCACTATATGTGTAAACTTGCTCCTTTCTTATGTTTAGGCCTTGTTTAAAGGTTATACACTTGTATGTTCATATTAATGGTTGATTCTTTATAATTGTTTTTCTTAGTTCTCAACCCCATTATGACCTACCAAGTAATGTTTGGGAAGAATATTTGCCATATATTCCCCCTATAACAGGTTGTCACATGGACGGCTGCTAGCCTTCTCACCACCCCCACATGTTACCTACTTTGCCACTACCTCTCCTCTGTGGCAAATACTCTGGACCCATTTTCAGTTCTAGTTCTGTTTTTTCCCCTTGTTGTTATTTTTCCCCCCATTCCCCTTCCTTCACCTCCCCACACATTTTGCTCAATTGATATAATCTCTCGCCTGGTTACCTCCGTAAAAACTCCACCTATATTACACAGTCAATGGTCAAATTTTTCTCCTTGAATGTTAGAGGCCTCAACTTCCCTGACAAACGCAGACTAGCCTTCACTAGCTTCCATAAACGGAGAACAGATGTTGTAGCCCTGCAGGAGATCCATTTTTCTTCTAATTCCCCCCCACATTCTGAAATTCTCGTTTTTCGATCTCCTACTTTGCCAATGGTCTATTTAAAAGGAATGGGGTCTCTATTCTATTCAGCTCTCGATTGCAATTTACTCTCCATATCAAAGTTGAAGATAAATCAGGCCGCTACCTTATACTAGTAGGACTCTTAGACAAGAAACAGGTGACCATGGTCTCTTTGTATGCTGCTAACACTTGTCAAGTACCCTTTATTAAGTCAGTGCTTGAGGAAGTTTCGAGAGTAAGACAGGGTCATCTAATCATTTTGGGAAACTTTAACTTAACACTAAATCCTAAAACAGATAAATCTCAGACCTCCAGTTCATCTAATGCAAGAGCTGTAGTTGGTCCATCCCCGGCCTTTCGTAAGTTACTGTTAGAGTATGATCTTTATAATCTATGGCGGGTCAATTCTCCAGGCGCTAGGGAATATACCTATCATCCAGCAGTCCACAATTCATATTCAAGGATTGATTTGATTTTGACTGATAAGTGGACCCTACAACATAAGGGTTCGGTGAAAATTTCTCCTATTACATGGTCAGATCACGCATCAGTAGAGTGGTCTTGGAACCTCCAACAAACTAGGATTCCCCCTAATCCCTGGAGAATGCCACCCTATCTTCTTACGTCCCTAGAACCTAGAGGTGCCCTTCTAGAAGCTCTGGAGCTCTGCCTACAAACTAATAGTACAGAAGATACATCCCATTCTACACAATGGTGTGCCTTGAAGGCGGTTGCTAGGGGTAAAGCCACTC
This sequence comes from Mixophyes fleayi, assembly GCF_038048845.1. Taxonomy (NCBI): domain Eukaryota; kingdom Metazoa; phylum Chordata; class Amphibia; order Anura; family Limnodynastidae; genus Mixophyes; species Mixophyes fleayi. The sequence continues at coordinate 277,741,914 of NC_134404.1, read as the reverse complement.
AAATCGGTGCCCGCTTGAAAAAGCAATATCTTCACCGCCAAAAAGATCTTGAATCCCAGCTGGCCCTCCTTGAGCTCCAAAATCATAACAACCCATCCCGATTACTCTAAAAAGAACTGAGTGGTAATAGGAAGCAACTCAACACCTTGTTTGTCTCATGTATGAAATAACTAAACTTCGTCAGAAATTTTATGCCTTAGGTAATAGAGCCAGTAGACTGTTAGCGAGGAAGCTTAGAGGCAAGCAGGCTCGTATCAGAGTTAAAATGCTCCATGATTCTCACGGGAATCGTACAACCTGTCTGACACAGCTAACCTGTTTGCTAAATACTATAGTGACCTTTATAATCTCCGAGATGACCCTAGTCTGCCACAATCAATGCCGACTTCAATAGCCATTTTTCTGCAACATCTACATCTTCCAACCCTTGATGCTGACAACCTGGCATCCCTCAACCTCACTTTCACAAAACAGGAAATTGAACTAGTCATTCAGACACTGCCGAAGGATAAGGCCCCTGGCCCGGTTGGATACATTAACTCCTTTTATACCACATTTAGAGAGATTCTGGCTCCGCTACTCACGGCTCTGTATAACAAGGTGTTGAATGGGGATAACTTCCCAATAGAAATGCTGGAGGCACAGATCGTCATGATCCCGAAGCCAGGCAAAGATCACACAGATTGTAAAAACTATAGACCCATTGCCTTACTCAATACAGACTTAAAGATTTTCGCTAAACTAATTGCCAATAGGCTAATCCCATTCCTTCCTCAGCTGATCCATTTGGACCAAGTGGGATTCATTCCTGGTCGCCAGGCATCAGATAACACCAGATGTATCTTAAATGTGATAGATTTAATACAAGATTCCGCAACAGAACTGGTTCTGTTATCTTTAGATACAGAAAAAGCCTTTCATAGGCTTCATTGGCTATATATGAAAGAAGTCCTAGTAAAGTTCGGACTTCAGGGTGATATTCTACATTCTATTTTAACTCTCTACCAAGGTCCAAAAGCTAGAGTTTTTAGCAATGGTTTTTTATCCCTTCCCTTTCCCATCTCAAATGGTACTAAGCAGGGCTGTCCTCTATCCCTCCTGATGTTTGCACTCACTATTGAACCCCTGGCTCAAAAAATCAGATCAGCACCTGACTTCCTGGGGATCACTCTTCACTCATCCCCTTATAAATTATGTTTGTTTGCAGACAATGTGTACCAGTTTGTTACCAGTCCGGGGACCTTGTTGGCGGCCCTTCAGCTCATTTTAGATCGCTATAGTGCTGCCCCTTATTACAAACTCAATATCACTACATCGGAGGCTCTGCCCATAAATATCCCTTTATCCACTCTTACATCTCTTCAGAAGAAGTTCCCTTTTATAAGGGTACAAAAATCTCTGCCTTATTTGGGTATCCATATTTAAACCACCACTGCTGAAATTTTTGAGACTAATTTTGTCCCACTAATTACACATCTTACTACACTAATTGGAGCTGGATCAATTACGAGGTCTCCTGGCTGGGTCGTATTGCCACCTTTAAATTGATGCTTCTCCCAAAATTGATGTATCTTTGCGTACTATACCCTATTTTGTTCCTAAACAATATCTAGATCAACTATATAAACTAATGATAGCATATGTCTGGAAGCGGAAACGCCCACTAATGGCATACCATCGTATGGCTCTTCCAAGAAGCCAGGGAGGTTTAAAACACCCCAATTTGGCTCTCTATCAGGAAGCATGTCAATTATCACATCTTAGAGATTGGTTTCACCACCCTAAGATTAAGCCATGGGTGAACCTGGTACGAGCTTCTTCTCTGGCTTTTCCCCTTTCAGACCTATTGTGGACCCCTAAGAGTGCCCAACCTGTACCTACTTACCAACTCCTCTCCATCTCGGATGCTTTGCTGACATGCGACTGTTTCATGGCCCGCCATAAGGATTTTTCACTTCCTACTTGAAATATCTCCCTTCAAGTTTTATCTAAACTTATCCCAGACTTGAATCTTGCCCCCTGGCATTCTAAAGGATTGTTTGTTCTTAGATTTATATGCCCAAGTTCTTTTCCTACCCTTCTCACTACTCCAGGAACGCTTTGATACATTCAAATATGCCCAAATCCGTCACTGGGTGGGAGCGGTCTCCAAGCCCCCTATTCTCTGTCCTCGCCCCCGGCCCAGTTGCTAGACAGATTGACAAAAGGCTCCACTAGAGGCAGCATAACGTTCTGGTATCAGCACCTCCAATCCCTACTCACTGTCCCTAAAGCATCCTGTCAGATACGCTGGGAGCCGGATCTTAATGTCTCTCTCTCCACCCAGAAATGGAAAACCATATATACTACTTCCCATCGTATGTCTAGGTGTGTAAATCATATTGAGATGCACGTTAAACTAATCAACAGACCCTACCTCAGACCCGCCAGGCTTCATATTATTTGGCCTTCTCAATCCAAAATTTGCTGGCGTCAGTGCACCCATATTGCTGACATGTTCCATGTCTTCTGGGCATGCCCAGTCCTCCAACGTCTCTGGCAGGAAGTGTTTGATTTTATTTCGGTGGTACTGAGACCGTCCATAGGCCCAGGCCCTGGCCCAGCGGTGGCTCTGCTCCATTTCTATCCTACATCGATTCCTAAGCAAGATCGTTACCTCTTGGGCCGCATTCTGATAGCAACCAGAGCAGCCATAGCTCAAAAATGGAAAGCTCCTGATCCTCCTGCTCTATCTCGAATTATATCCAAGGTCCAGCACAGCTTCGAGATGGAGATGATTGATATACCATATTCCACATCAGCCTCAGCTCCCATAATGAAATGGTTTAAGTGGCACAAATATAGAACGGAGGGTGCCGGAGCAACTGGGGGCTCAACCTCCTCTTCGCCGGCCCTCTCATCATCATCTCTACCTGAAGCCCTCCAAGAAATCTAATATACTCTATGTTAGCATTACTCACTATAACCGGTTTAGCTATACTCAATGTGGTAACCAAATTATATTTATAGTCTACTATACCCTGGTTGTTGTTACATGTATCTGTTAGTCTTACATGTTAAGACTCATTGAGCAAATTCCCCCCCCCCCCCCTGCGAGGGATACCCTCCCTCCCCTTTTGTTTTGTAATCTCTACCTTTTTCTGTACCCCAATAATCTGTAAAGTTTATTGGATAAAAAATTATTGATGATAAAAAGTTTGGATTAGGACCATTACAAATGTCATTTGTTAGCGTCCATGTTTTGCAACGTCGTTTTTTACAGTTGTAGGGAATTGAAGGTGTCACAAATACCACTTGTCAGTAACACTAAGTTGCAATTTTTACATTACCGGTCTTGTACTCATCGCTATATTTTCGTCGGTGTCTAGCGTGTCTGGGTTATTTGAGCCAGGAAAATGACTACTAACGAGGTAATGGAGTACCACGGCATAATAGATAAGAGGTCAGCAGCCCGTGGTCTGGTAGATAAACTGTCAGAGAAATGCCAAATCGGGACCATTGCAGGAGAGAAATCAAGACAAACTGGTGTTGTAACCAGGAAATACAGCTGGGAACGTGGAGCTGAGACAGTACCAAGGAGAGAAGTCAAGAGCCAAGCTGGAGTGAGAAACCTAGAGAGCACTGTAGTCAGACAAGAATAGAAAAAGACACTGTGTTGTGAGAGACAGGGAGGCCTGACACTCTGGCAATGGAATAGTGCTCAAAGTGAGGTTTAAATAGGTTGGAACGGTTTGAATTACCTGGAAATGCCACATGCCCTCTGCTAAAAAGCAGAGCAGGTGCAGCTGCGGGGCACAGCAAAACATAGTGCTGAGAGCCGGGTCCTGTAAGTGAATAGCAGACACTGGAGCTGGGGTGTGACAATAGCATGGAGGCATTAAGAAGTTATGACAGACTAGATCTTCAGAGGTCAGTCTAGTCAGTTGAGCTTAATTGAGGAATATTTCAAATTAAGTTTTGGGGACTGATCAGTGAATCTTAAAGCGTTATCAGATGTATTTTAGTTAAAAAGAGATTACATTCACAACTGACTCTTATGAGTTTCTCAAGAATAAATGTGGCATCTCTAGAAACTTAGGCTGGGTACACACTACAGGAAACATCTAACATTGCGATATTTTTAGCAATTTTTCCAGCGACTGAAGAAAAAAAAGTCACCATCAGCATGCCGATTCCTGTGTACACTATTGAAGTTTTACATGATTAATCGTCAGATCTGTGCTCTTCATCTGTTATACCCATTAGCTGAAAAGATCTGACTCTGCACACCCCATTGATGAACAAGATTTTTTAATTCAGTTTAAATATCGCATTCAACGATACGATGTGCTTTGGAACGATAATTGTTCATTGTTGCAGCGTACACACCAATGTGATATTGGATCAAATGGTTGTTTATCGTCTGATTGGCCCGATAATACGCTGATAACACTGGAGTTTGTGCCCCTTAATTGTGTACATCAACTCCTGAATCCTTTGATTTTTTTTTTTACCTGTTTTTCATCTAGATTCAATTTAGATAAGATATGCCTAGACTACTGTTTTGGGTACCACCCAAAACAGTAGTCCAGGCATATCTTAACCCAAACCAATGATGGGATAGCATGCATGCTTAAACACATAAAGCTTTGAGAACCTGACCCCTACTTGACCATTATCTGACCACAAATTCCTACATTAATTGATCTAACCTGTGGTATCAGTCTCTCGCACTGGTCGCCACCGAGACTGAAAGAGAAAGAGGACACATTACCCAATTATCCACAGTTCTTTACCCCTAACTTTCCTTTATAAGAGGAGAAACAAATAGATAGAAGAGGGGCAATAAAAGTTTCAGTGGAGATTACTACTTAGATTCTCTGGGAAGGGAAACAGCATAGAGAGTCAAGAGTTAGGCCACCTATGAACCCAGTGAGTCTTTTTGGGAGGAAGGAGTTGGTACAAGAGGTATGGGGTTATAAGTAAAGCCACAGAGCCCAATCCTGGTGGAATTTATCATCCTTATCATGCAGGTGGTATGTAATCTGTTCCATCCGGGCAATAAACCAGATATAGGATCGCAGGGCCGCCATAGTGGGGGGTTCAACTTGTTTCCAGGACAATAGATTAACTTTTAACTGTTATTAATGATATACGAGGTATGTCTATTAAATAATGAGACTGATTCCACCTAGTAAACAAAGCAGTCAGAACCGGTTATAACTGCATACGTAGTAACCTTGAACTGGTCTGAACCTGCATGACAAGCTATGACGTTCAGTTGATTGTGAGTCGCCATTTAATTTTTTGTGTTTTCTGTAGAGTGCCGAAAATATGCTAAGATTAAAAACTGAACAACGTATGAATTTGAAATTTTTAGTAAAATTGCACAAAACACCAACAGAATGTATTTAAATGCTTACTACGGCCTATGGGAATGACTGCCTGTCTCCTGCGCGTGTGTTTGAGTGGCACAAAAGATTTAGCAAGGGACGTGAGAATGTCGAAGATGATGACCGCCCTGGACGACCTTGCACTTCAAAAACCGAAGAAAATGTAGACAAAAATCAGTCCGATTGTTCGAAAAGACCACCGACTCAGTGTTCGAATGAAAGCTGAATCCGTGAAGTTGACAAAGACATCGTATGGAAAATTTTGCGGGTGGATCTTAACATGACGAAAGTTTGTGCAAAGATGGTCCCAAGGGTTCTCACACCAGCCAAAAAGAATATCGCAAGGAATGTTGTGTTGACATTCTGCAGCAACTTGACACAGATCCAAACCTGTTTCATAAAGTAAGCACTTGTGATGAGACCTGGATCTTCTAGTATGACCCTGAAACCAAAAGATAGTCAATGCACTGGAAAACACCGTCATCACCAAGAATGAAAAAAGCTTGTCAAAATTCAAAGCAATGCTCGTTGTTTATTTCGATATCAAGGGTGTAATTTTGGAAGAATGGGTTCCAGAAGGCACAACAGTTAATCAGCATTATTACAAGGAAGTTTTGCAAAAGTTGAAAAAGTCAAAGAAACGTCCGCAACTGTGGAAAAATAGTTTCTTTCTTCACCAGGACAATGCGCTTGCTCACTCAGCATTTTCGGTGAAGCAGTTTTTGATCGATAAACACATTACTACATTTGAACATCCTCCATATTCGTCCGATTTAGCACCTTGCGATTTTTATCTTTTCCCAAAAGTTAAATCAGTGCTTAAAGGGACACATTTTGAGTCAGTTGATGCTGTAAAGAAGAAAACGGCAGATATGTTGAAACAAGTGACAGAAATTGATTTGCTCCATGCCTTCGACCAGTGGAAAACAAGACTACAGCGATGTATTAATGCAAATGGGGAGTATATTGAAGGGGACAAACATTAAATTTGTAATATCAATAAATAAAGATGAGTAATTTAATCAGTCTCGTTATTTAATAGACATACCTTGTATAATGTCTTGTCTCATTAGAGTGAAAGCTAAGATAGAGATGGGAAGAATACAAACTAGCTACATCTGTATTTATTGGGTTGGGTACATTTTTCCTACTCTATTAACGACGACAGTAGGAATGTCTACCAAAAAAAATGACGATTACCAGAAATCTGAAATGTATAAAAAACAGACTTACCATAACACACCCACACACTGTATCCGGCAGACTTCATATGACAGAGAAAAATGCCGCCTGTGATATTCACGTCACTTAAGAGCCCGACACTGACATTTCTGGCTATAAAGTAGCAATGTGTAGACCCGGCTGCCTATAGTATCTAGAACCTCTAATGCTAATCCTAACCCTAACATTCACATCAGGTCCACGCATCCAATAATTAACGGGTGTGGCCAAATACTTTTGTCCATATAGTGTGTGTGTGTATATATGTGTGTATGTGTGTGTGTGTGTGTGTGTGTGTATATATATATATATATCTATATATATACACACATATATACACACACACACATATATACACACACACACACACATAGTATATACAGTCCCATATATTATACTCTATTATATCAAGAAAATTTCCCACCCGCACTAGCTATGGATTTAGTATTTTAGAATAACCTTAATCTTGTGAATAAATTAATATTTTGAGAGTCTGCTGCATCTTTTTCAAACTCTGCCTATATGAGATACTCCCCAATCTTTTAACATAACATATTACATTTGTGTTTGCTATGAAATGACCATGAAATAGAATTTGCATTTTATAAAGACCATTTAATGGGGGGTGACTGGGTATTCCTAATTGTAAGAAATATTATTTAGCATTGCAGCTTGTCCAGTTTGTCCAATGTCACTCTTGTACTCACCCCAATTTTTTAATGAAGTAGGGACATGATATCTGTGTTCACTTCCCAGGCACCAGTGGCCTGCTATAAAAAATCAGCCTATGTTTTAATTTTCTCTTTCTATATGGGTTTATACTAATAAGTAATAGTCTTAGGCTCCTTCACCATTGCTCATAATTTTAATTTGGGGTTATCTCCTTTCCACTCCTGGAAAAAATTATTTCCTTTGGTCCATGGCTGAAAGATGGCATGCAATTTCTTAATGATCTGGCCAACTTAGTCTCTCCTTTCTTAATATTAAAAATTAATAATATTCAGAGAAAATTTGCCATTTCCACCAAAGGATTTTATCAATACATTTATTTTCAAGCCATGTGTACTATTCTACCTAGTATAACTTTGACTGCATTTAATGCTCTTTACTGTAGATTTATTCTCTATAATATATTTTTATCATCTAAGGACCCCCATACAGTGAAATGGGAAGAAACACTTGGTGATGAAAACTGGCCAGATATTTGGGATAATGTGGACAATAGCTCAATTTGTATTAGAATTATTGAAAGTTCTTATAAAACTTTTGTTCTGTTGATATTATATAAAACGTTCCCTTCTGCTTCTAAGAAATGTAGAGATTGCTCTTTTGCAGACTCCTATATACATATGGTGGGATTGTCTCGAATTAATGGAATTTTGGACAGGAGTTAGTAATATTGATTATTCATTTTGACATCCAAAAAAATGTTCTGCTTCCTTGTCTCATCCGTTGTACTACTCAATGCCAACATAAATTCATTAGAAACATACATTGGCAGTTTCCTCAACAAAAGACCATGCTCCAATCAAAAATGTTTTCCACGCCCAGTGATGGTAATATTGTAGGAAGTTTTTTGGGAGTTGGCCGTTTGCATTAAATCTATAGTGCAGCGTTTATTATCCCCCATCTGCTTGCCCGGAAAAAAGCCCACCTGATGAATCTCGGTAATAAGTTGAGTCAAAAAGCAAGAAACTTGACGAAGGGCTTTATATTACCATTTAATAGTAAGATTGCTCTACCGCCCCAACAACTGTTTAAATCTTTATAAGAATTCTGACTGAAGAGGCCTGGAGAGGGAATAATTTACCATTCATTATGGGGCTAAATAATGAGACCATGTGTGGAATAAGGATAGGTTTTAAAATTTCGTAATAAATTCCAGGTAGGCCTTTTGAGCAAGGGATTTTCCCAATTTCTGCTCTTTAACCTCTTGGCTAACTTCTTCTGCAGTTATTTTCTTATTTAAGTGTGGCTTTATTTAGTAAGATTAACCAGAAATAAATAATTTTGTGTTAGGGATTCTATGTTGGAAGGCCACGTTTAATGTTCAGATATATTATACAGTCGCCAATCTTCACAGGCTCATACACCAAATTAAACAACACTATTCTCTCTAGATGTCCTAGTTGCTTACAATTATTCTGATTTATATCTTTGATTTAACCTAGCGCAAATTCTACTCTTAGTTAGGAGAAAATTAAATTCCCCTTTTGCCGCAATGTTTGGAGTATTTTCCTTGATTGTTATGGTCCTTTCTCAGAGATTCAACCTTTTTGGAAAGGTTTTGTAATTGTGTTAATCCTCTTTTTTTTCCCGTTGTGAGAGGCAATACTTATTATATAAAATCTGATTACAGCCTTATTATCCTCCCATAATGTATTTCTAGCAACGCCAGGAGTAGTTGTTCAGCTCAAAATATTACTCAAGAATATTAGATAATTTGGTATCAAATTCTGGTCAATTGAGGAGAGATTTGTTAAATCTCTAATTACCTCTTTGAGGTTAAGAGGCAGTATGATATAGGGAGGATTATAGACACTTTGGAGTCGATTATCAGTGGTAGGACTTAGCAATACCATGTTGATTCCAGAGTAGACACCAATAGGTGAGGAAAAATATGCATAATTTCCAAATATTGGTACCATGACCCTCCAGTAATCAGGGGAGGAGAAAAGAATCGAGTGAACACAAAGCAGCAGATGCTTATAAATCTACGGTCATGGTTGAACTAGTAGTTGTGGAAGACCCATCTATTTTCTATTTTATGATCAAAGTACACAAAAAAAGGATAAAACATCAATAGAAGACACACAATTGATCATGTGACATACATCAATATGTTGCAAAAGCTTACATAAAATCACTTGAGAACAAGAAAAAGTCCAATAGCTTATTGTAGTGCACAGAGATTCTTCCTCTTTGATGAATGATGTTTCTCCAGTGAAATTCCAAATATTGTAGAACATAATAAGCAAAACATATATTGTGTAATACGTGTAAACATAGGTTGTAATGTGACAATACAAAATATGTAATTTTTGTGATCAAAATATGCATATCCTTTTCCTCATACGATTCCTTTTTGTGAACAGATTTTTTTTTTTTTCTTTAAATAATGTTCTAATCACAAAATACCTTAAAATAATCAATTCAGATGCCATCACCATTTGTGAGAATAACATTTCTGGGGAAAATTCCCCTTTGTGAGTATGCTTACTTCAAAACAGATAATTAGAAAGCATATCAACATCAAAGATTGTCCATATCCATATGCTGTTCCTGACAAATTTTGTGATTCTCACATGCAGACTATGTGTAGACAGAGAAAAATGCATATGGTACATTCCCTCAGACCAAATTTAAATAAAAAAAAATCAGTTTAAAATATTAGATATAGTATCCCTAATGACATATCTATAGAACTAGCTGTCTACCAGAACTTGCAGATTAAAGTTCTCAGCAAGTGATTTTGTATAAGCTTTTGCAACATATTGATGTACAAGTCACATGATCAATTGTGTATCTATTGGTGGGGTGCAATGAACACCCTGATATACATTGTAGACAACCACATTCCATATAGAAGCTCTCCCAAGTTATATTATAATCCTTTCTTATTTTATGAAGGATGGAGATAAAGTTACCTATCCAAATGCCTTCACCCAAATTCAAATTTAGTAAGTTTGTCAAAAATCAAGTTTTTTTTTTTTAAAATACAGAAGTCACTGTGGCAGGCTACAAGAAGCTTGGTAATTAATATTTTTACTTGGTTTGTTTTTTTCAAGATGCTATTAATGATTTATAATGCTGGTTTCCCAGCATCATGTGACTACCATGGAAACCAGTCACATATCAAATGATGTACAAAGCACAGGGGCTTTGGATCACCATTCAGAGCTCTTTCTTCACTGTAAAATCCCTCCTTTGCCTTCACTTGACATGCTGTCTGAGTGTGTTTATTACAGACAGTCATACTTGTCTACCCTCCAGCTAAAAATAAATAAATAAAAAAAAATGTACTTAAGATGTCTGTTCAGGATCACTGTTTTAATAAACCTTGAAAGGACAGAAGTCAATATATAAGCAAGATAACAATAGAGACCCCTCTATATAAAACCATGTACAACCCTGTAGACATTAATTCATAGTGCTTAGTCCCTATAAAATAAAGCTATTGGATGAACATAATATTTGGTCGACCTAAAAGTAAATATTAACAGAACATGGACCTCTCTTTTGGGGAGTTTAATCCCTTCACATTTACAGAGATCATGGGCCTGATTCATTAAGGATCTTTACTTGAGAAACTTCTTATTTCAGTCTCCTGGACAAAACCATGTTACAATGCAAGGGATGCAAATAAGCATTCTGTTTTGCACATAAGTTAAATACTGACTGTTTTTTCATGTAGTGAGGCTCAGTTCTGCAAAGGCAGGACTTTGAACCAATTGAGGGGACAGTCGGAAGCATACCTCCCCCCGTGGGCTGCTCTGCAACACAGGTAAAGACATAGGGTAAGGCTAGGTACCTAGTGTCGTCAGTCGATTATTTGGTCAATCAGATAAATATCACATTAGTGTGTACACTACAACAATGAATGATTATCGTTCCAAAGCACATGAAATCGTTGAAAGATTTTCAAATGGACTTGAAAATCTCGTTCAGTAATGGAACAATGTTGTTCTGTAGTGTGTATGCACTCATGATCAGGATCTCCATAGAGTTTAGAGTCACATTATCTTTTCACAGATCCGAAGGTAAATCTTATAAAACATTTATAGTGTGTACAGATGAATTGGCATGCTGATTGGGACTTATGTACAAATTAATCACTGGCAACACTATCAACAAAAGTGTGGATCATATTTATTCATTATATAACAATGTAGTATACTTAGTTAAGTTTAGTATTTGCTAAACATGTTTCTGCAATGATTATTTTTAACTACTCTTATGTGATTGCAAAATGGGACCACTATGACTTTGAAAGATAGGCAACACTGGTATTTAATGTTAATGACTAAAGAAATTGAAAATATGTTTTAACTTAACCATAAAATTCAAAGAAAAAAAAAAGAAAAGAGAAAGGAATCTGAGAATACTAAGGCACACTGCCGTTTTATCAAAGTTCAGGTAAGGAAAAGTTATCTTACAAATCTGGATAGTTCTCAGAAAATTTCAGAAAGGAGCAACTGTCTGTTCACCAAAACAAGACCGTTTGGATTAATTCTTAATTTCTCCTTTTACAGTTGCTGAGGGTGCAAATGCCTAAATGAAATCACTCTGGAGGTATATTAAAGGGTCAGTAGAATCACTGTATATAATATTAAAGTATAACCAAACTGTTACATCTGACCAGGTTAATCAGTGACTTTCTTGCGTAGTTCAAAGATACACTATCACATTAGATATATAAAAAAGAAAAACACAAAGTGAGCAAAATGTACATTTTTCTTTTTAGAATATTAGTCACAGCAAAATAAATTAAAAGATCATAGGTCATTTTTTTTATTTCCTTACAGTTGTCAGAAATCTGAGGTTACCTAATATACTTATGTTCAACAGTAGAATACGCTAATCCAATACCTGCGATCTTCCACCAAGCGAAGCTGTCAACATACCTTACCCATGAGCTTCCCATTTGCACTGGAGATGCCTGGGGGTAAGTGACATTTTTCTATTTTACATATCTCATCTAATTGTATCATTTAATGAATACTTAACAATTATGGTGTAATGTATAAAGAAATAGTACATAAGCTGGATTTATTTACATTGGAAAAAAAAAAAGTTGAAAAAAAGGGAAATCAACTGGTTCTGTGGGAAAAGTAGTTTCATAATCATCAGTGCTTTACTTGCTATGTAATTCATCAAAGGTGAGGGCAGATTAAATCAGTCAACCTTGCTGCTTTTGTAAAATCACTTTAAGTAACAAAATGTACATAATTCATAACAAGTTTTCTATTAAGGTTCAGTTACCTGATGAACTCATTTACTAATCAATACCTATAAACAGGATATTTTGATTCATTTTCACTTATTCTGAAGGTCACTGGTTTGTTTTAGTGAAACCCAATGCTGAACAGCAGCAGCAATTACATATATTATAGATTGTAAGCTCCCATGTGGCCTACTGCCTGTATGATTGTTAATTACATTTGCAATGAAAATTAACTTCTGTGTTCCCATGTACTTTGGCATTAACACCCCCTCCCCCCAAATAAAAAAACAAAGAAAGAAACTACAGAGTAATGATTTCACAGAGCAGGAAAATCCATTTCTGACTAGCTATATTATTCACCATACAAATATTGACTGTGTAAGCACTAGATAATAAATTTCTCCCTGTGATCAGGACCTTTTGTGGCTAAATCTTGCTCTCCTATTTAATATATGCATTGCACCTATGGTATCCCAGGCAACTTGGTTATTTGAGTCAAAATCACCAGCGAAGTGGCTAAATTTTGTGGGTTGTGGGAAGAGCAGGGCCCAGGTGCAAAGGGTTAACAAAGGCTAGTGTGACAAGGGAGGAGGTTATTAATGTTAAACCACACAACCATTTCCCAAATACTTTCCTACCTAGTGTTTATTGTTTTCCATTTAAGGGAAGCAGCAACATTACAAGATATCTTTGATGGCTCTTCAGAATCCTGTCCAAAAAACACTTTCAAAGATCAAGAAGAAACAGGTACACAGATGACAAGGTGCAAATCTTAAAGTGCAGTCACAGCCAACACTTTCAGGATGTAGCAATTCTTGTGGTTGAGCTGATAATCATGAACATGTACCTGATTAATTCACTTGGAACCAAGCAAACATATAGACTTATGAATAGTGGCTCTGGAGTGTGACCCAAATGCACTCTAAATAATTTTTGTGCAAAATGTGTGCAACAAGCCCGCATCTGCAATCACTTGTCCAAAAAGTGTTTACAGGCATCCAACATTTAATAGGGAAACAAACAATTACAAATTCATTGATAAACCTGATAAGTTAATTTCCTGTTATTTATAGGCATCTGGCAACAAATTCACAACACAAATGAACAAATGGATGAAGCTAGAGGTGCACAGGAACTGAAGGTAAAACCATGTCCATTTATTTCATGTGCATCAAATGAAACAGACTGTGATAAATTCAGTCTTACAAGAGCAAGTCTCCAGTTGTAAAGTTCTTTCGATTGTAGATTTATTCTTTAAAAAAAAGAAAAATGTACCAGCAACTCATTTAGTAGGGAGCATGTCTGTTTAAAGTTTATTGAAGAATGCAGTTGTCTGTAGAAATCAAAAATGAGAATGACGGTATGGCCAAAATCTATCAAATTCTGTGAAAATTTGCAGTCTTTAAATAGTTATAGTAATAAGAATGACTAATATATATTCTTTGTTACAACGCCCTCACTCCATCGGTAAAAAAAAACAAAAACAAAAAAACAAAAACATTTCAGTAAACATTCTTTCCTAAGGAACTTTTCCCTTATTTCAGTGATTTCTCCGTTTCATACATTTTTGCTAAACATACCAAATCAGTGGTTCTCACAATTGAAAAATAAAAGCACAAAAAAAGTTTACACTCTTTTACAGGTAAAAGATCATGTTGAATTAAACTGTATATCCTTAAGGGCATAGAATAGTTTTAGCTTCATTAACTATTACATAATTAGCTTCTTACATACAAATATGGACATATTTGGCTGTGCTTCAAAGCCTGTGTGTGTAAAAGTCCATGCCTATGCAGCTCAGAATTTGAAGTCACCAGGGTTGTCTTTACTGCTGCTGGGTTTGACCTGTTCGTGCAGTGAAGCCTCCTCGCAGCTTGCAGTAGCAAGGCATTTTTCTGCAGACTCATCAGCATCTGGGTCCAAGCCTTCAGGGCACTGGAGCTTTAAGAGCTCTTCTCGGAGCTGAGCCGTATGTCGCTGCACACAAAGCAGAAGGAAGAGTATGGTCAGCATGTCAGTGTAATAAATTGTTCTCTCCAGAGTCACAAACACAGTGCTGCATGGAAGTCGCTGTGCAAACAGAAAGGAATTCAGTGGAACCCCAGGGATAGGTAGGCTGTGCTGATCACGCAGGAGGAAATCAGAGTGACTCTCACAAATAATTCCTATAAGCCAGCTCACTTTTCTAGCAAGCAAAAAGTTTGACTGTTCCTTATAGTTACCACTGAATATAACAATTGTATGCATTTGATGGCAATTATACAAGCCAAAAAGAGAGAAGTTTATTATCTGTAGGCTTTCTATTGGGTATAAGGTTTCCATTCATTATCAGAATGAGAAATTGACAATAATGTAAGAAACAGTGTGTTAAATTGCTTTAGATTATTCTGACTGATGCCACAGATCTTAAAAAAAGGGGTTTATATTTTTTTAACCTGATTTAACAGAATCCAAATACCTTACCTTTAAAGCTGCTGCATGGTGAGACATTGTCCTTCCAACACGTTTGTCACTGCTAAACTGCTGAATATCTACTATCCAGTCCTCACACTGAGCCATGATCTCTGCTCGTTTCAAGTAAAAATGTTTATGAATCACCTAGGAGTGAAAAACACAGTTTAGAGACATAGTGTAGAAACAGCTATCAGAACACTAGTTTTATCCAGGAATGTCCAAAATAAAGCATGGTATATGATGAAATACTAAAGTGTCATCTGAATGCACGGTGGCTCAGTGGTTAGCACTGCTGCCTCACAGCACTGGGGTCATAAGTTCAATTCCCGACAATGGCCTCATCTGTTGGGAGTTTGTATGTTCTCCCTGTGTTTGCGTGGGTTTCCTCCCACACTCCAAAAACATACTAGTAAGTTAATTGGCTGATATCAAATTGACCCTAGTCTGTGTGTGTGTATGTATGTATGTTAGGAAATTTAGACTGTAAGCTCCAATGGAGCAGGGACTGATGCGAGTTCTCTGTACAGCGCTGCGGAATCAGTGGCGCTATATAAAAAGATGAGGATGACTCTGTAGAATTGGCCTAACTTATGCCCGGTTGTCGAAAGACCAGAAACCTGTTCCCAAAACCCAGTTCAACACATTATGATGGGTTTTTACCATATGCACACATGTAAACACAAGCACATCATATAAAGTTACAAATGACCTTTAAAGAAGTTTATCCTAGCCATACTGTTGGAGTCACACAACACTAAATTTATCAAACATAAAGCATGTGGTGAATGTTTGTGGGGAATGTACATCTCCTCAGAATATAGCAGAGGTGTGATGACTTAACAATTTAACTAGGTAAATAGGTTTGTGTTAATTTGAGTTACTCATCAACATTTATTTATATAGCGCCAGCAAATTCCTTAGCACTCTACAATTAGGACTGTGTGTGAGCGTATCTTCAAAGAATCTAGAACACTATCAAATCTATTAAAGACTCACTTGTTACATTTCACAAACAGTAATAGAGATATGCTATTTAGAAGTAAATGTATATGGTTTTGTTGGGCTATCACATACTAGACCACTGGTTTACAACAGGTAGTCCTGTGAGCCCTCAGCTTTGTGCTCCAGATACAACTTATACCACTTTCATACTGCCGCCCCGGCAATATCCAGGGTTGTTAACCCGGGATATTGCCGGGGCACAGGGCAGTATAGATAACAAGATTCCCGGGTCGGGCGGATTCATACTGCATCTGCCCGACCCGGGTTTTAGAAAAAAAAAAGTGTTAAGATTTTAATTAAAAAAAAATACATAAGAAATGGTTACGTAACTTATTTTCAGCCAGCGGTGTCTCCGGTGCGTTGCCGGCTGTCAGGGGGACCTCTGGGTACTAAAATGACGTAATTTCTAGTCCATTAAAAATGACGTCATTTTAGTACCCAGAGGTCCCCCTGACAGCCGGCAATGCACCGGAGACACCGCTGGCTGAAAATAAGTTAAGTAAACATTTATGTATTTTAATTAATAAAATCTTTTTTTTTTACCTCACAATTTTTTTTTTCTTTTACAGTATGAATGGTGAGACCCGGGAATTACACGGGTTGCACCATTCATACTGCAGGCTAGCGGGGTCCAACCCGGGAATTACCCCTCGAAAAATCCCGGGTCTAAGTCCCGGGATTTTAGACCCGGGATTTTGTGGTTGGACTATTCATACTGCACCAAGACCCGGGTTTTTCAGCGTGCCTCTGCAAAAACTCGGGTTTTTGGTGCAGTAGTATGAATGGGGTATTATTCTCTGGTTTATAACAAAACAAATAATAAGATTGAATGGGGAGAAGCTGCCTTCTGCATCATGTGACCTCCTCTGCAAATCACAGGGAGGTGCAGTGCATTCTGCACAGCTTGCTCTCCGTCCTCCTTTTCAGCAGTGCAGCTATTTGTAGATGTGAGGAGTGGCATGTGGGGAGGTCATAGTGGTAGTTGAGTGGCATGTGGGGAGGTCATAGTGGTAGTTGAGTGGCATGTGGGGAGGTCTGAGGGACTTGTGGGGAGGGCTAAGTTAATTAAGAGAAGGCCTGAGCAGCATGTGTGGGTCATGTGGGCAGATCTGAGCTGCATCTGGTGCAATCTTAAAGTAAGGGAGTGTGATTAATTTGGGGATACCAAAGCTTTATGGCTGTGGGTCCTTCTAAATGTTGCGAAGGGCTGCACATGCGACTCTTGCAGTTTATCAGGTTGCCCATCAGCATCAATTATATAATTAGCATTTCTGATATTGCAGAGTGTCTCTCTCAACCCTCCCATTTTTTAACAAATAGAAAATATGTATCTATACACCCACATGAGGGTAAAGGCTTACAAAGTACCCCCCTGAAGTGTCCGTATAACCCCATTGGAGGTAGAGTATAAACTAAGTTCCTGTGGTCAGAGCAAATTCACATATTAAAAAAAGCCCTCTTCTAATCAGTTTTGTATATTCATTAGTAATAAATTAATAGTACTTTATATTTAATATACTGCAATACCCTTTGAATGTGTTAAATGTACCCCTTGAGGTAGACATACCCACATATTGATAAACTTATGCTCTCAACTTTTGTAAGCAATGTTTAATGATACACTTTTATTAAACATGCTTTTAAAACAACTTTGCTGCTTTATACAACTAAAGCTTACTTTGAATTTTCTTTTCCTGCTTAACAGCTTCCCAATATAACTTAAATTCAAATAGTTAGTGAACAGTCGGCAACCACAAACTTTGTGTTTCAATTTGCCATTAGTGTGCCTGTTAAAGCTGTGGGGTACTTGTTTACGGAAAGAACAGATTCTCAAATCACCACCTTTGACACAAACGGACAGCTCAAAATTAAAACAATTATAGAAATCTTGGTAATTAATGCCATGGAGCTTCGTTTTAGGAGGATGGATAAAGAATCACATTACATAGATAACACAGAACACTAACTAAGTCTATTTCGGTGAAATGTGCTTCTGGCAGGAAGTGTGAATGAGTTGACACAAAAACCATCCCATTAACCTCAAACATTGAAAGATGCACAAGGGAAAACATTGCAACCTTTGCTCCAACGTGTAAGTGGAACCTGACTAGAATGCAATGCCTGTGCTTAACAACAGTGCTAAACAGGGAGACTAGAATAAAAGATCACTCTGCAACAGACACTTTCCAATACCTTGAGTGATCACCGAGTATTTCAGAGGTGTTGTGCTGGTTTTTCGATAGCTCATAAAAGCAAGATTCCTCTTTGGAAGAATAAATAAAACATCCAAGTAAATGATTGCTTATGTTTGCATTGCTTTAGCCCATATTTACTAATCTGCATTACTGCTCACGATGGAGGCATTCCTGTATACAGTCTGTGCCTGATTATGCAATTCACATTCTGCACTCTGGAAAGAATTTATTGTACAGCATTGTGGTAGATGCTAGCATTATATAAGCAATGCCAGAATCAATTAAAAGAAAAAAGGGAAAACACAACTGGGAAGCCAGAGTGAGCCCCATAGCTTAGCATAAATGGTGGCTTAGAGTTTGGCGATAGACCTCTGTGTATGTATAATATATGTGCATTATATTTCTTGTGGATGAGATACTGGGGTTTAGTCTGGTCTCACAGATATGAAAAGTCATATGGGAAAAGCTAATGAGAAAAGAGAAAATCATTTTTTTTTGTGGCGAGAATTTGAGAAAAACTACACAGCACTTCAAATGACTAATGTTGGTGCAATGTATCAAAATTGTGAACAGTTTCATCCCAGAAGCCTCTAGAAAACCAGCACTCCTTTTATGAACAAAGTATTCTGGTATAAACAGATGCCTAATTGAAGTGGTTGCTCTGAAGGCAACAACCAAGGACTGCTGGTTTTATACACGCGCATCCATCCAACAGATAATATATCTATCACTCTATATACAAAGTATGCATGTATCTGAATTTGCAGGTTTCACAGAATGCCCTTCTCATTTTTAAACAATCCACCCAGTGTGTGTGTGTGTGTGTGTGTACACACTTTATATCTAAGAGTACACATGCAAATTCTGCAGGGGGAGACATGTCCTTCTCCTTTGCACATACACTAATAAAACAAAAAGGCATGTCTGAATTTAATGCAGAGAAGTGACTCTTATAATTATTCTGAACATAAATCAGTGAAGATATTACATATTTTTAGATCCCTAGAATAAATGTGCGCCCTTTTCAAAGTCAGACCTGACAAGGGAAGTATAATAGAAGGGTTATGTGATTGCGGGAAGCAGGATGAAAGGAATGAGTAAATAGCCGTTAGCTGAGCCGCATCTCCTCTGTGGATATATTAGATTACTGCCCTCTAAGGGGAAGAAAGCATTCACAGGTCACGATTGTCTAAAAGGACTGTTTCATTTGTATTGTGTATCAATGTGCTGCATGGATACCCTTGAGATGTGTTCCCCCGAATCGACTAATTAGACCATTTCTGTAGCTGCTGCTACAATGTGGCATATAGCTCACACACCATGTAGTTTGTCTACCGATAGAAATATCAATGATTTTGTAGAAGCAAAAATCAACATGTTTTTGTGATAAAAGTCACAAGTGGAGTCTGGGCTAGATAAAATTTATGGGGCCACAAGGCATGTAACTTGTTTGGACCCCTTCCACTAAAATGTCATTGTCAAAATGAGGCTGCTCATGCGCAGGTCAGATAAACAATGCACTATATGCTTCAAGTTAATGCTGTCTGACCTTGTCAGAGCCCCTGGTAGCAGGCAATAACAGCTCTCTGCAAACAGCATACACTACACAACGAGGGTGGTGCCGCAGGGCTGAGGTGCCAATTCGTTTGTGGGGCTAGTGCTTGAGTCCTAAAACTAAAAAGGTGCAGAAAATCTATTTTATGTACTCAAAGATGTGGGTGGGGCATGATGACATACAGCTAACAAAGTTTGAGAAAAGACCAGGGGGTAAATGTATTAAGCTCCGGGATCTTCAACACCCGCGAGTTCGCGTCTTCGTCGTTTAAATTTAAAGCGGCGCTGCCTTGTATAGGGAAGTTGAAGGGTTTAAGAGCATGTTATAGCCGCCTCGTTTCCCTCTCTGCATCACAGCCAGCCCTGCTATATGGTCACTGAATTGGAGCTGACTGCTTAAGCCTGTGCAGCAGCTGCTGGGTTCAGGTTTGTTTTAATACAGAGCTTACCGGGCAGACTTTGGAAGGTGCCAAAGGTAACATGCAGATTCCAAATACCTGGTGCCAAAAGTAATATGCGCACGTAGCCATAACCAGAAATTTTAGACCCACTGCAAAAAGAAAAGAACACACACTCCATTGCCCTCCAGTTTAGCCTAAAATATTAATTTCCATGTGCCGCCCTTCAGCTTTATACCCTGAGCAGTTGACCTTCTTGTACAGCTCTTGTTACTTGTAATGCACAGATGCTATGCCTGGTGCCAAAAGTAATGTGCACCGATTACTCTGGATATCACAAAGCATCACAAACACAAGGAAAATACAATTCTCTATGTGATTTCTCTATACTGTGCCACAGAAGGAACTTTCCATCTTTAACTCTAATTTAATTCTATGAGGCCATTATTGGGTTTCCCTTATAAGATCCAGAACAGCTCTCCCAAAGTGTAAAATTGTGTGTGATCCTACATAGGCTTTGGATACCATTGGCATCCAGGGCTATGTTATGGTGTGGACATATTCAAAAATGTAGAATAGAAAAACAAATGTACAGGGTGCGTCCAAAAAGGATGTGTATTTTATTAAATATAAAACCAGCTGATCTCACATGTACAATCTTATAATGAACAAAACTTGCACAAATGATACAAGTATCAATATGTGACATAAATAACAGGATAAAACTGTAAACAATTCCAATGAGTTAATTGAAATGTCTCAGGGAATTATATCAATCTGGGTGTCTGGCCAGTACACCTTAAAAACACAATGTGGATGGCATTGTGCGACGTACCAAAACTGTATTTACGGGTAATAGGGAAAGATCTCACCCACAATTCCGCAAGCAGCTGTGATTGAACTTAGGAAACATTTTAGAGTTTTTCCAGGGTATAATACCAGCTGAAAAATTGCGGGAAAAGTCTGTCCCGGGCATGCGCAGTATCAGCCTCCGCCGTCGTCTTCGTCCCTTCACTCCGCCGTCATAACGTTTCGAGAGGATGACTCACTTTGTGTGACTTATGTTCGTGACAGATTTTTCCCGCAATTATTTCAGGATTCGTTAACTTATTTCACATCAGGAACTCCTGATGTCTTGCAATGTATTAGTCACCAACTGCTATAGTAAAGCTTGTATGCCATTTACTTAATTTGTGTGGTGATAGCACTAATGGCAATGCCTTATCTCACTTCCGCTCAACAAGATTCACCTGGAGGAGGTCCCAAGTCCCTTTCCAACTCCATTTTGTAGCGGCCCTTTAGAATTTTATTTTCGTTCTGTTTGTGATTTGGATAAAGTGAAAAACTCACTAATCACACCCCTATTATATCCAGTTGGTGACTAATACATTGCAAGACATCAGGAGTTCCTGATGTGAAATAAGTTAACGAATCCTAAAAAAATGGCGGGAAAAATCTGTCACGAACATAACAGTCACACAAAGTGAGTCATCCTCTCGAAACGTTATGACGTCGGAGTGAAGGGACGAAGACGACGGCGGAGGCTGATACTGCGCATGCCCGGGACAGATTTTCCCCGCAATATTTTCAGCTGCTATTATACCCTGGAAAAACTCTAAAATGTTTCCCAAGTTCAATCAAAGCTGCTTGCGGAATTGTGGGTGAGATCTTTCCCTATTACCCTTATATACAGTTTTGGTACTTCAAACAATACATCCACATTGTGTTTTTAAGGTGTACTGGCCAGACACCCAAATTGATATAATTCACCGAGACATTTCAATTTACTCGTTTGAATTGTTTACAGTTTTATCCTGTGTTTTATTTATGTCACATATTGATACTTGTATCATTTGTAGAAGTTTTGTTCATTATAAGTTTGTACATGTGAGATCAGCTGCATTTTATATTTAATAAAATACACATCCTTTTTGGACGCACCCTGTACATTTGTTTTTCTATTCTATGTTTGGAGACTGGCAATCTCAAATAGGAGATGCGACAAGAGGATAAGATTACTTTTAGGAGTATATATATGGTTGTAGCAGAATAAGCCTTATTGTCCTTTAATATTCAAAAATGTATTTGCCTGTTAGAGGGCAATAATATAAATAAAATGTTAATAAAATAAAAAGCACACAAACAGAAATATTTATGCACACACTAGCAAGTACACCAAACCTAATAAAGTTACAGAACAAAATTTGGGGTATATTTCATGGGTTACATTGTTGTGTGATTGTAGCTAAGAGAAGCTGGACATTTGTAATTTTTGCTTAATTTAAAAAAAAAATTTTTTTTTTCTCTATATGAGCCACAATAGTGAAAGATATTTACTCAATTATAGCTTTAAAAGAAAACCAAACAATGTAAAATCCATAAAGATACATTTTGTTTATAGAGCACAAAATAATAATATAAAAAGTTATTGCTCGTGAAATCGGCAGTCTAAAAATGTGGAAATTGACACCAGAGGAGCAGAATTGGCAAAAACTCCTGGCAGCAAAATGGTTAAATTCCATCTTCTAACAAAGGTGCACAACTTGCAACCCGTATTTTGAGTTGAATGGAGCTTATATTTTCATCTACCTGGGCTTGGAGAAGCAGTTCAGGGATGTTCACATGCAAGTACAGCGAGTCAAACAGTAATAATAGAAAAGTTTGTTGTTCTGCTTGCTGCTACAGCTTCTTTCCCGATTTGTTTTGTATATGTGAGAAAGATATAAGCACCCAGTTTCCTCACTCTGAACAATTTCCAATTCAATTTATTCTTAGCCATTATATTAGCATGAAATTAGTCAGACCTTTGCTTGCACATGTTTAGCAAATTCAATTAAACAGCTGAACTCACATTAAGGTAGATTTCTCATCAGCTGCATGGTTTACACTTTCCGGAGCCAAAACAAAAGTATGTTTGAGAGAGGGAAATAGATATACACTACATCATACCAGAAGACAAAAGGTAAATGGGGAGAATCAATTTCAAGTAAAGACAGGTATTGTCTCTCCAGGGGCGGGCTGGGCCAACTCATGAGCCAACCCGAGCATCCTTAGTATGTTGCCATCTGTGGATCACTTTTAGTCACAGGCTAAACCTCTATGTGGAAATGTAACCACTGTAAGTTATAATAGTCGGGCTAACTGAGTAATATCAGAAAGCGACAAAACAATCAAAATATAATGCAAGTGTCAAACAAGTTTATTTTTAAATACATTAAAAGTGATTTCTCTATTGCCCTTCATCTCTTTACCTTACACAGGTAAAGTTGTGTTTTGAATGCATATCATTACCTCAAGTGTCTTACTCATTCATTCTGAATTCTTAGTAGGCCTTAAAGCTGTACAGCAGCTCTTTAAATTGGGTTTACACCAAAATATCTTTTCTTGATAGCAATGTTTTCATGATGGTTTGGCTCTAGGAGGCACTATTCAGTTTAAGAATGATGCTTCATTTTACATAACCTAATATAGCAACTCCCACTCAAAATATAAGTAACTGAAGTATGGCTTACAAACTAAAATAATATCATGTCAGTTTATAGTTATTGGTAGGAAAAAAAAGGACTGACAAGGGATAACATTAATACTGACCCGTCACCAGATACATGGACATGTTCTATTATATGCTTAGATGTCCCCCTCATTTTATTTTATTGGCAGTCATCAGGATATAATTATGCATCAAGTTAGCCCAACTGCTTTGAACTATTTTCTGCTAATTGTTATGCCAGCGATAAGTCATTTGCTTTCTCCATCATGGAGAAATATGCAAGCCACTACTAAGGAGCTCGGCAGAAATTACTTCAATTAACTAACATTTATGTCAGTAGATTATAAATCAGCCTCATTTTATTTTGACAAGCAACACGGAGAAAAAGTTCTTACGTTTTTTTTCTCTGGCCACACACGTCTAACTAAAATTGTATTTTTAAACAAGGTGCTGATATTTCATATTTCAATTTCCTTGGTTGAGCTCTTTTTCTTGGAAGAGGGGCAAAAAAATTATCAATTACACCTCTGGAAAGATATAAACCCCCCGTATTTCTGACATACGAGCACCTTTACACTCAATTAGACGTGTGAAATTGCCCAGGAAAATGTATTGCATATGTCAAACTAACTTCAGTGGTGGCATAATTAGGAACATTTACTACAGTCACAGTGCATAAACAAAAACATGGACTTGTTATCTTAATTTGAATCTGAAAATAAAAGGCTATACAAGCTTGGCTCATGTCTGTTACACACAGCAAATCTTACATTTACATGCCAGTCACTAGATGCATACAGCTTTTCTAGTAGACTGTAAATCATTCTCCCAGACAAAAGAAAGAAAAATAAAATATATAGCATTCGTTGCTATTCTTTTTGCAGACATGTTTGTGAACAGGCATTTTATTAGATGTAAACAAACCCAGAATAAGTAATAGATTTGTAAATTATTTAGACCTTTTCGACATGTTGCATGGTTCCTATATTTTGGAAATTAAGAATGTGAACACCCCTCACCTTCCTGTGTCATTATTTTATAGGATGTTCAAGGCATAAAGAAAACAGAATTGATTGAATTTATAAAACTAAACAAAATAAAATGCTACAAGAAATTAGAAACCAGAAAACGAAGCATTCATTTATCTGGGGAACTGTAGGGTGTCCACTTTAATGTCAATGTGAGTGTGGCCCCAAAAACAACAGTGATTCCCCAAAAACAACAACGATTCCCGATAATAATCTGATGAAGTCTATCTGACCATTAGGCATAATAGTAAATACGATCAGAAGATTTCTATCTGCCTGTGCGCACTCATCTTACTACTCCCCAAACAGGCCTTAACAGAGCTTAAAACAGTGAATGCTTGCTCACAGGGGCATCAAATTGTTATAGGATGAAACTTTACAGGACTGCATCACTAAAGGAGGACATTAATAGTCAAATATCCTCTATTAGCTGTCTCTGTGCTGTATGGATACCTGAGTAATAGGAAACACAGTGGGTGGTACTAAGGGCATAAAAGTTCTATCTGTTGTAATTGGTGGTTATCACTTCTGCCTCACAACACCGGTGTCATGAGTTTGATTACCAACCATGGCCTGTGGGGCGTTTGTATGTTTTCCCCGTGTTTGCGTGGGTTTCCTCCAGGTGCTCTGGTTTCCTCCCACACTCCAAAAACATACTGGTGGGTTAATTGGCTGCTATTAAATTGCCCTTAATCTCTCTCGGTCTGTGTGTGCGCAAGTTAGGGGATTTATATTGCAAGCTTCAAAGGGGCAGAGACTGAAGTGAATGAGTACAGCTCTGTACAATTAGTGGCACTATATAAATAAATAAATAGATGATGATTGGTGTTTACATGCTACACTGCGCCACTATCTTACCATTCTCAAAAACGTTACTGCATAATTAGAAAGCGTCTGTGTTTTAGTACATTGGGTAAACTGCACTGTGTTTACTTAAAAAGCATAGGATATTTGCATAACTATTAAAAAATAGGATTTTTCTCCTTCATTCTATCTGGGGGACACTGCTACCATGGGGACGTACCAAAGAAACCCCCTAACGGAGGGACCGTTCTGACAGTCCGGTCCACAACACTTTGTGTCCGAAACTGGCGTCCGGGGACGCAAACACATTGAATTGAGAAAACCTAGTGAAGGTATGGACAGAGGACCAGGTGGCCGCCCGGCCAAGCTGATCCGCTGAGACCACATTATGCGCAGCCCAAGAAGCCCCCACTAAGCGGTGGAGTGGGAGGCAATACGACTTGGCGCAGGCCGTTCGGAAGTGACGTAGGCCTGTTTGATTTTGGACGTAATCCACCTAGCGACTGTCTGCCTAGAATCTGGCCAACCCCGCTCCGTTGAACCCACTGGTTCAAAGGGGGAACTCTGAAGCATGGTCAGAACCAAGTTTAGGTCCCAGGGAGCTGTAGGCGTAACATAATTGGTTATATGTGCAGGACCCCTTGAAGGAAGGTTCTTATTTCTGGAATATCAGCTATTTTCAGTTGGAAAAAGATTGATGAGGCAGACACCTGGACCTTTAGGGACCCAAGTCGTAGACCTGTGTCCAAGCAATTGTTGAGAAATGCTAGGATACGGGAAAGATGAAAATTAGTCAAGTGGCAGAGTCTTCGTTCGCACCACTTAACGTAGGTATGCCACACTCTGTAATAAATGCATCTGAGGTCGGTTTCCTGGCTTACAGCATGGTGTCTACCACTCTGGAGGAAAGTCCTCTGGACCGCCAGATTTTAGTCTCAAAAACCATGCCATCAAAACCCACAGGAGGTAGGTGCTGGTAAAGAACCGGGCCCTGCCATAACAGGTTGCCTCAACGGAGTAGAAACCCTGCTTAACACGTAGCTGCACTGATATTTTGGAGAAGTTTGTGAGTAGAATTAGTGAGGTCTGGGAGAGGCAGTGGCACCAAAACATGTTTAGGGTCGGAGGGTATAGGAATATCAAGAAATGCTGAAGCTAACGCGAGGACTGCTGTCCAGTACGGGCGTATTTTGAGACAGTTCCACCAAATATAAATAAAGGTTCCTGTTTAACCACAATTTCTCCAGCAGGTAGCACTTGTCTGTTGATATATAGCTTGTAGTCTGGAAGGAACACAATACGATCTATGAAGCAGTTTGCGCAGTGACGTCACTCGCG
Source organism: Mixophyes fleayi (assembly GCF_038048845.1). NCBI lineage: Eukaryota > Metazoa > Chordata > Amphibia > Anura > Limnodynastidae > Mixophyes > Mixophyes fleayi. The sequence goes on along the minus strand of NC_134404.1, from coordinate 277,715,114 downwards.
CTGTCAGCGAGGAGCCGCGATCGCTCGCAGCTTCCTGAGCTGCGGGCAGAAAGTTGGGTTAAAATTACCGTAATAACGGTAACCGATTTAACGCCTCGCTAATTCGGGGAGAATTGAACTCCCCCCTTGGAGTTGAAACGAAAATGGGAATGAAACTTTCCAAAGAATGGACCAACAATGAGATAACCTAATGTGGCAAAGATTGGAAGCCGCAGTTGAGCTCACTTCGAAAAAAAAATTCTGATCACAGAGAATCTGCTGCACATAAAGCAGCATTAAAAATATTTGACAAAAGCAAAAAGAAATACTATTGAGAAGGCTTTTTTAACGTCATTATCTCAGCAAAAAATAATAACTGCTACTTTATATGCAGTTCTAAAGATTTTTGCAAAGGAAAATCAATCATTCCATAATTTTGCAAATTAAATTTATCTGCAACAACTGAAAGAAGTTGAAATGGGTCGTATTCTTCATTCTACAAATGCGTGTATTAACATTGTTAATCATACAAGTGAAAAAATTAGTAAAACTGGATAAAGAAATTGTGCAATCCAATAATAAAATTTCATTGATAATGGATGAATCAACCACAATAAGCAAAAAAAATACCCTCATAGTATATGTTCGATGCTGTATCGGACGTGTTGGAATGAATTCTCCGATAACTTTGTTTTTGGACTTCGTAGAACTTGAAAAAGTAACTGCAGAATGAGTATTTGATTCCTTACTCCAATGTCTTTACTCTCACGGGATGACAAGATTATTTATCTATTGTGTACCGACCCGGCTTGTCAGTTAACCCTTCTCCTGCTGAATCCCTGGCTTATCTACATCAACTGATCTACTGTGTACCGACCCGGCTTGTCAAGTAACCCTTCTCCTGCTAAGTCCCTGGCTTATCTGTATCAACTGATCTACTGTGTACCGACCCGGCTTGTCAATTAACCCTTCTCCTGCTGAATCCCTGGCTTATCTGCACCAACTGATCTACTGTATACCGACCCGGCTTGTCAGTTAACCCTTCTCCTGCTGAATCCCTGGCTTATCTGCACCAACTGATCTACTGTATACCGACCCGGCTTGTCAGTTAACCCTTCTCCTGCTGAATCCCTGGCTTATCTACATCAACTGATCTACTGTGTACCGACCCGGCTTGTCAAGTAACCCTTCTCCTGCTAAGTCCCTGGCTTATCTGTATCAACTGATCTACTGTGTACCGACCCGGCTTGTCAATTAACCCTTCTCCTGCTGAATCCCTGGCTTATCTGCACCAACTGATCTACTGTATACCGACCCGGCTTGTCAGTTAACCCTTCTCCTGCTGAATCCCTGGCTTATCTGCACCAACTGATCTACTGTATACCGACCCGGCTTGTCAGTTAACCCTTCTCCTGCTGAATCCCTGGCTTATCTGCATCAACTGATCTACTGTGTACCGACCCGGCTTGTCAATTAACCCTTCTCCTGCTGAATCCCTGGCTTATCTGCACCAACTGATCTACTGTATACCGACCCGGCTTGTCAGTTAACCCTTCTCCTGCTGAATCCCTGGCTTATCTGCACCAACTGATCTACTGTATACCGACCCGGCTTGTCAGTTAACCCTTCTCCTGCTGAATCCCTGGCTTATCTGCACCAACTGATCTACTGTATACCGACCCGGCTTGTCAGTTAACCCTTCTCCTGCTGAATCCCTGGCTTATCTGCATCAACTGATCTACTGTGTACCGACCCGGCTTTTCAGTTAACCCTTCTCCTGCTGAATCCCTGGCTTATCTACATCAACTGATCTACTGTGTACCGACCCGGCTTGTCAATTAACCCTTCTCCTGCTGAGTCCCTGGCTTATCTGTATCAACTGATCTACTGTGTACCGACCCGGCTTGTCAATTAACCCTTCTCCTGCTGAATCCCTGGCTTATCTGCACCAACTGATCTACTGTGTACCGACCCGGCTTGTCAGTTAACCCTTCTCCTGCTGAATCCCTGGCTTATCTGCACCAACTGATCTACTGTGTACCGACCCGGCTTGTCAGTTAACCCTTCTCCTGCTGAATCCCTGGCTTAACTGCATCAACTGCATATAAAACATTATTTTATATGCCATTATTTTGTTTTTCCTGATTGTACATTTACAAGTTTCTACTTTTTACCTGTTATTATTCTACTATTTATATGCCTTTATCTTGTTTTTCCTGATTTTATATTTACCAGCAACTAGTTTTACCTGTTATTATTCTTGCCTATTTCCATTGTCCTTATTACCTCTCCTTCGATTATTCTTTGCCTTCCATGCCCTAATTGGTTATTGTCCTCCATCTTGCTATTGTCTCCCTGCTTATTCTTACCTGTTATCCGCTGTCCTTACTATCTTACTGTTCTGCTATCATTCTTACCTGTCTTCATTGTCCTTATTATCTCACTGTACTGTTGTTCCATGCCCTCAACGCCCTAATTCGTTATTATCTTCCACCTTTTCATTGTCTTCCTGCCTTTGTTCTTACCTGTTTTTCACTGTCCCCACTATCTCACTGTTCTGTTACTCTCTCTCCCTACTATGCCTCCCCGCTCTCACTCCATACCCATACTCCCCCCGCCCTACCTCTCCCGTTCCTCCCCGCCATCCCCCGCGCGCTGCTCATCTTGCTAACCTCATCCCCATTTCCCCCCTCTCCTCTCCCCCTTTCTTCTGTGCCCTCTGGAATGCCAGATCCGTCCGCAACAAGCTGACTGCTATCCACGACCTCTTTCTATCCAACTCCTTTAACCTTCTTGCCGTTACTGAAACCTGGCTCTCCGATTCTGATACTACTTCCCCCGCTGCCCTCTCCTATGGTGGCCTCTCCTTCACCCACTCCGCCAGGCCTGGTGCCCGCCCTGGCGGTGGAGTTGGCCTCCTCCTCTCCTCCACCTGTACTTTTCGTGTCATTCCCCCTGAACCCTCCCTCTCCTTCTCCTCTTTTGAAGTTCACTCCATCCGCCTCTTCTACCCCATCCATCTCCGCGTCACTGTCATCTACCGCCCCCCTGGCCCCACCTACCTCTTCCTTGACAACTTTGCTAGCTGGCTTCCTCACTACCTCTCCTCCGATCTCCCTTCGATCATTCTCGGTGACTTTAATATCCCCCCATCGACAACCCCACCTACCCTGCTTCCAGCAAACTGCTCACCCTCTCTTCCTCCCTTGGTCTCACCCAATGGACCTCCTCCTCTACCCACTGCCTTGGTCACTCCCTTGATCTTGTCTTCTCCTACCTATGTAATCTCTCCGACTCCTCCATCTCTCCCTTTCCTCTATCCGACCACCATCTTCTCTCCTTCTCTCTCTCCTCTTCTCCTGCTCCCCTCCCCCTTGCCCAAACCTACTCTGTCCATACGCAACCTCGATGCTCTTGACCCTGCCTCTCTGTCCTCCTCTCTCGATACCCTCCTTTCTCTCCTTTCCTCCCAGGCCTGCCCCAACCAGGCGGTCTCCCTCTACAATCACACCCTCACCTCCGCTCTGGACGCGGTCGCCCCTGCCCACTCCGTCCACCCCCGCTGCTCCAAACCCCAACCTTGGCACTCCAAATTTACCCGCTTCCTCCAAAAATGCTCCCGTTCCGCCGAACGTCACTGGAGAAAATCCCGCTCCCTGGCTGACTTCCTCCACTTTAAATTCATCCTTTCATCCTACAGCTCTGCCCTCTCACTCGCTTAACAATCTTTCTTTAAATCCCTCATCTCTTCCCAGTCCTCTAACCCCCGCCGCCTTTTTGCCACCTTCAGCACTCTCTTGGCCCCCTCCCCTCCCCCCACCCCCTCCTCCCTGACTGCCTCTGATTTCGCCTCCTCCTTCTCCTCTAAAATCCGACTTGAAATCTCCTCCTCCACTCACTCTTCCACCCCTCCCACTCTTCTGTCCTCCCCCCCCCAACCACCTTCCCCTCCACTCCTTCCGTCCCACCACCGGCGATGAAGTCCACTCTCTCATTTTATCCTCCCCCCCCACTACCTGCCCCCTGGATCCCATCCCCTCCCACCTTCTTCGCTCCCTTTCCCCCACCACCTGCTCCCACCTCGCTCACCTCTTTAATCTCTCCCTCTCCACTGGCATCTTCCCCTCCTCCTTCAAACATGCTCTCGTATCCCCCATTCTTAAGAAACCTAATCTCGACCCCACTTCTCTCTCGAACTATCGCCCCATATCTCTTCTCCCTTTTGCCTCCAAAATTCTCGAGAGGCTCGTCTGCAGCCGTCTCACCTCCTACCTTTCTGAATACTCCCTCCTTGATCCTCTCCAGTCTGGTTTCCGCCCCCTCCACTCCACTGAAACTGCCCTGGCTAAAGTCACCAATGACCTCCTCTCTGCAAAAGCCAGGGGCCACTTCTCCCTTCTCATCCTCCTTGACCTCTCTGCAGCCTTTGACACCATTGACCACCCCCTCCTCCTTCACACCCTCCAGTCTTTCGGCCTCTCCGGCCCAGTCCTGTCCTGGTTCACCTCTTACCTTACTCCCCGTTCCTTCTCTGTCACCACCTCTGGGTCTCTCTCCCCCCCCCCATCCACCCTTCCAGTCGGGGTCCCTCAGGGCTCTGTTCTGGGACCCTTACTCTTCTCTCTATACACCTCCTCCCTGGGTGAACTCATCAGCTCCTTCGGCTTCAGCTACCACCTTTACGCTGACAACACTCAACTATACCTCTCCTCTCCTGATCTCTCTCCCTCCCTCCTCTCTAGGGTGTCCGCCTGCCTCTCTGCCATCTCTTCCTGGATGTCCTCTCGATTCCTCAAACTTAACCTTGCCAAAACTGAGCTCATAGTTTTTCCTCCCTCTCATACCCCATCCCCTTCTGACCTCTCCATCACTGTCGACAACACCTCTATCTCCCCTGTCCCCCAACTTCGCTGCCTTGGTGTCATCCTCGACTCCTCTCTCTCCTTTGGCCCCCACATCCTCTCTCTTGCTAAATCCTGCCGCTTCCAGCTGCGCAACATCGCTCGCATCCGGCCCTTCCTCTCCCAAGATGCCACCAAATGCCTTATCCACTCTCTGATCATCTCCCGCCTGGACTACTGCAACCTCCTCCTCACTGGCCTCCCCCACTCTCATCTCGATCCCCTTCGATCCGTCCTTAACGCTGCAGCTAGGCTTATTTTCCTCTCTCGCCGCTCCTCTTTTGTCTCCCCCCTCTACCTAGCCCTTCACTGGCTCCCATTCCCCTTCAGAATCCTCTTTAAGCTCCTCACACTCACCTACAAGGCCCTTGCCAACTCCACTGCGCCCTACATCTCCACCCTCCTCTCTATTCATGCTCCATCCCGCCCTCTCCGTTCTGCCTCTGACCGTCGCCTCTCTTCCCCCCTTATAACCTCCTCCCACGCGCGTATCCAAAACTTCGCCCGCGCTGCCCCCCTCCACTGGAACAAGCTCCCTCCATCAGAACTTCCCCTAATCTGTCCAGCTTCAAACGGGCCCTAAAAACCCACCTTTTTCTTAAAGCCTTTCTGTCTCCCACTTAACTTCCTACCTTATCTTCTGCCTCTGTCCCCCTACTCTCCCTCTCTCCCCTGCGTCTCTCTGTCTGTCCACCCCTCCCCTTAGATTGTACGCTCCTCTGAGCAGGGCCATCTCTCCTCCTGTTTCCATCACTTCTAACTCTGCTCTCCAGCTACTTTGCCCTCCTCCTCGAGGTTCCTCCACCCCACGTCCACTCTCGCTCCCTCCTCCCCCCTGGGGGTCTCCCTGTCTTCCGCGCCCTGCTTCTTGGGCCCCGTCGTTTGCGGATCCTCCCTCCCCCTTCCCCGCCCTCTCTAGCTGTGCATTGAGCGTACTGAGTTGCTGTGTTTACTGTACTGTGCTGTCTCCCATTGTATTGTGATTTTGTTTGTCTCTGTACGGCGCTGCGGATGCCTTGTGGCGCCTTATAAATAAATATTAATAATAATAATAATAATAATATTTAAAAAATATTTGGTTTCTCTGGCGTGCAATGGTGCTGCTGTGATGTTCGGGTGTAAAAGTGGAGTGAAAAAATTGCTGTCAGACCGTTTCCCTTGTATTATAGTTTGGCGTTGTACTAATCACAGACTAGAATTATCAGTAGATGATGCTGTCAAGGAAACTTCAGGTATAAATAGATTCAAATCATTTATTGATAAACTTCATGTCATATACCATACTTCGCCAAAGAATAGTAGAGAGCTGCATTTATGTGCAGAATTACTGGGAGCTGAGGTGCTGAAAATTTGAAAATTTTTTAGTTTGCGTACAGTTTTGGCTGTGTGGAATAATTTTGAATCCCTTGTATATCATTTTGAAGAAGCAAGGCATGATCCTACAAGAGATAAAAATGATAAATAAACTTATGATGGCTTAAAAGAAAAAAAATCACATCTACAGAATTTTTATTGGACCTAGGATTGATGTTTGACGCTCTCCAAGAATTACCAGAATTAAGTTTGGAGCTACAAGACCGCAACATTGACCTATACAAGGCAAATAATAAAATAAAAATACTAGTACAAATTTTTGAAGAAAGAAGACAGAACTTTGGGCCCTATTATAAATGCGCTGTTGATGCTGAACGTGATGTTCGCTTTTGTGGAGTTTTACTTCACTAAAAAGAAAGGATCCTCCCATTGACCCATATACATTTTATACAAAATTGAGAGTCGATCTAAAAAAAGATTGCCTGATAACAAAGAAGCTGAGTTGGCGTATTGGTCTTGCTTACTTGATCCAAAACATTGGCCTGAAGATGTTAATACTCAACAGACATTTGGAGAAATGAAAATTAGAAACTTGACAATCAGACTGCAACTAAATGAAAGAGAAATGATTTGTGGATTCCGTGAATACATTTTTGAAGGACAAATCCAGAAAAACCGTTGCATTTGATACGGACTCTGAATATCATTCCCATTTCTGTAAGTGAATGTGAACGGGGTTTTCGCAGATTAAGCGAATTGCCACCTCAAAAAGAACTTCATTGAAGACTAAGACAATGTCAGCACTTTTATTCATCAAACTTGTCGGACCACCTCTGAAACTTTTCGATCGTTCAAAGTACATTGATCTGTGGTTACTCAAGAGGAAGACATTCGGTCATAGATACTAACAGCGATGAAAGGAGTTGAGAAGATAGGAGATTTGTCGGGCGAGAATTGGACAAAACTTTGGAATTATGAACATTTGCCCTAAATACAATAGATTAAAGATATTTTAAGAACTGAAAATATAATTTTTTTTCATAAAATATTAACAAGCCCGTCAGTCTGCTTTTTTTTTTTTTTTTAATATAAACACACAAACCAAACAAATTGAGATAGAAAGGCAAAGGAAAAGATACTTAGCTTCCTCCTAACACTAAAAGGTAAGGGGGGGGGGAGGGAAGTAGGGGCCAGCGCTCCCTATATGTAAGTATGGAGAAAGGGCTGCCCGGGGGAACCAAAGAATATAAGGGAAGTTCCACCAACCCTTAAGGTATGATATCCAAGAGTTCAACACTGTGGGATCCCAAAAGGGTGGGTATGCGATCGGTATCAAAGGTACCTCCTCCGTCCATAGATTGAACCAGAGTTTAATCAGAGTGCTGCGGTATCAGGGCGCTGCAGGAAAGGAGACTTACCCTGTAAGTAGTAGTGTCTTCTCTTCAGGCGTCCCTCTCGTCTGAGTCCTCGCAGTAGATGTGGTGGTGAGTATAGATGTCGAACAATCGCGGCTGCGACCTTTGCTACCGATCACATACCCACCCTTTTGGGATCTTACTTACAGTATTGAACTCTTGTCTTTATGTGACCCTTTACCTACCTATTGGTTCGAACAGAGACTGCTACTCTGGGACTTTATTCACATTATTGTATTCCTGTCATAATGGGACTTTACCCATTGGTTTGAACAGAGACTGGCACTATTTATATCTGGGTATTAGTGGCCGATCTATTTTGGATTATATATTATCACTACTATTCTTTTTGAATGGATTATTGGATTAGGCTCCAATAAGAGGACTACTACATCAGGCCTGAGAGCCACAGAATGCTCATATTGAACATGTTGATTTATTATGTGTTTGACGTGGATTCTTATCCTCCACTCACTTAAGGTTGCAACCTATGTTGACAATATTTGAATATATTTTTATGTGTTGACCTATCAGTAAGAAAATTACAAGGTCTCATCCTATATATATTGATTCTTTTTACAACTTGTGCACCAAGGGGACTCCTACCACTCTAATATCCTGCTAACACTAGCAGGCAGGAGGGAGTCCGACAGCAGCCAACATGTATTTGGTTTGACTGCAAAGGTTCCTCCATGCTCAGCAATGGATTGGTGTCTCCAGAAGAAACCAACATGCTGATGAAGGCAGGTGGAGCTCCCTATTAACTCTTCCCTGTCCATCTACCTGGCCTAGATTTCTTTAATTCTTAAATACCCCCTGTTCTGCGGGGCTTCCAGAGTTAAGCCCACACACAGTAGTATACATTCTCTCTCCCCCTAACTGTGTCTTGTGCTCTAGATCCGATCCACCCCCCATCCCTTCTTGAGGAGGGGACTTGGAACATTTCCAAGATAGCACCTGCAAACATGCTGAGTGCAGTCGCCCTACAACTGTTGCATTTAACTTCTGCCCCTCTTTCTATAATTAAACATAAATAAAAACAATGAAAAAAAAAGTAATAGTTATCATGAAGCAAAACTCCCCTGCTGTCTTACCTGTTCACCCACCATCACAATAACAAATGAGTTTAGGGAAGGTTACTTTAAGCCAGGAGCAGATATGCTTGGTGAATTCTCAATGCAGGGAGAGGAAGTCCGTCCATGCCTTTCCCACAGAACCATACCCCTCTGCCCATGCTGCAAGCTCACGGGGAAATCGGCTTCTGGTCCCCTCCTTGTTTAGCCAATTAAACTGTTATGACTTTACAGTATTGTTAAAAGCACTGCAGCTGAACAAATTTTGAATTGCATAAAAGTTTATCTAGCAATGCTGTCTGGGACATAAAAGACAACTTCATCCAAAATAATAAGCATTTTTAATTAAGTTTACCCTATTCTTTCGCCTTCACTTCTTTTATACCCATCAAATCCTTTGATAAGTTCTAGGAAATATTTATGCAATGCAAATAAAGTTTATTTCTAGATCAGAATCCTGTATCCATTTTATATCACAAAGACGATGCATTTTGCAGATCATGTCATTGAGAACATAACTGCAGATAAAGATGTCAGCCAAAGAAACGGTAAAATGTGAGTACATATAATAAAGAAAAATAATAATGGCTCTTTATCCTGAATATATGAGGCATTTTTTGTACAAAACCTGAAGAATTTATTTGTGAAATAAAATTGTTACTCAACACTCAAAGTATATTTCCTTTGGGAAATGTAGTGTAATTTAATGTCTGACTCCTGAAGCCTGTGGTTCTACGCTCAGCAAAATGTATTCCCATCAAATCCAGTTCACAGAAGCAGGCAGCTGGAGAGACAAGCACTTTGTAAAAGTCATTATCTGCTCGCAGTGAGCAATTGCCTTACCACCAGGCTATATCCCATCTGGATTTATCTCACTCCTCCACCTTTCCAAGGGAGGGGACGGGTGTCAGCCCTACTTGTACAACTTATTAAGACAACGAGCCGTACAGATGGCAACAAAACAAAGTGACTTGACTGTGCTGGCCTCCACACTCCTCATTTACATGCGGACAACAACAAACACAGAGCAGCAGTACATGACACTATTTTGTAATCGTTTCAGCACATTCACATCTCATTATCTGCTAAGTGATATTGGCTTCATATGTTATGTCCCCCTTTTTGCCACTAGGAAACCATTCTGGGGAACTTGTGATGTGTTGCAGAGCCTTGGGGCTATATGGGATTGAGCATGAATGGTGCAGTCTTTATTGTGTTAACCTTAAAAAGGTCATTCAATATCTTCAGAAGACTCTCTCTACCACATTAAACCAATTCCTATTTTATGGGTCCATAAGTAGAAATCAACAGCAGAGGGTAAAAAGTCAAAAGACTATTAAGGGATGCATGCAAGTGCTCTCTTTGATAACCATCACATTATAAATAAAATCCATTATGGCAATAAAACAGCTTCCATGTGGGTAGGAAAAATACATTCTCATAGCCTCAAAATTATATTCATCACTGTAATTTCCATCAGCTAGAGTCTGAGGTCATAGGATGGAATACTCCTCAATGGAGAATGGAGATATGACCACACAAACTGTGTGGCTCAGACAATGTGTCAAACACTACGGAGGGAAATGAATTCCACCCGAAGTAGCACAGTATTAACCCTATTACGGTAAATTTAACTTGGCTCAGTGAGCTGCAAGCAAAAAGCCGGCGTTTGAAACTACTGTAATAACGGAATTTAAGCTCACTATTACCATAACAGTAATAGTGCGCAGGCTTACTTTTTTACAGTTGCGCAGCCAATTGAATTTCCCATGTACAAGTAGCAAATGAATGTTGGCTTCTTATGTTGTATCCTTGTAGAATGTACTCTGATACCACATGCTGCCATTAGGAAAATCATATTTTACAGATCCCCATTGGAAGACTTATTAATTTACAGTTAGCACGGGTTATGACAAGTTAAAGAGAAAACACAGAAACTTATACCGTCATATCTATATAAGAAAATATGAATTAATTTTTAGAGCTGGGATACAAAAACAGCAGTGAATAACAATACAAAAATATGTAATAAAACCAAATGGAAAAATACCTCTTTAAAACATGGTGAAGCATTTCTAATTTGTTCTAGCATAGCCCATTTGACTGTGGCCTGTCTGATGTTCCCATCATACTCCCTGGAGCTCTGAGTGCCACTTGGCGTGCCCCTTGACCGTTCATATCCCGGCTCATTAAAGTAGGGCTCAGACACAAGGATAAGGGACTGGACAGACACCAATACCTGCATAACAATATTAAGAAATTGAAGACAATAATTAAAGATGATCACGTTTGCTGTTAGTCTTGTTTGGTGAGTGCATGCAAACTATATCCCTAAGAATACAGAAATTTTATTTTAGTATTTAACACACACTTCTAATACTTAGTCATAAGGCTGAATTTTAACTCCAATGATTGTAAACTAATCTTGCACTCCTGCCTTATTCAGACAAAATAAAAAACGGCACAACCCTGGGTGATTTTGATCAATATGAAAATATTGGACCATAGTGGGCTTGCTATAAACAATTTTATCATGCTGTCTGCTTCCCACGGCTAGAATATATTAATTATTTAAACCAGAGGTGCAGAATCACTGAGTAATTGGCACTGTTCAGCAAAATTAAGAGAAATAAATACAAACTGTTTTCGGATACAATAGTTTTGTCGGTTGTGCTAAACCATAACTAAATAAAAATGAGTGTTAAATATTGGAAAAAAATTTTTTCTTTCAAAAAATCTATAAAGAAAAAAGAAAAAGAGAGCTTCCACCTATGATGACTGACATGATCTTGGTAAAGGGTCTTGAAGGGTATGGCCTGGAATTGGAAGTGTTGATACTGTTCAGAAAATCTTAAAAGACATTGATGCCCCTTCCCAGAACGGAACGTGACTCCATCTTGAAATTGTCCACTCTGAGGTGAAAATCCAGAGATTTTAAGTTGAGGATAGCCCTGAAAGACCTAGAAACCTTTTTGCCCTTCTGGGACTGAAAACATTAGGCTGGAAGACAATGTCTGGAAGGTTGCAGCAGGACCTGACAATTTACTTAGCCTCTGGGAAGTCACCTGGTCACAGCTTTGGGGTAGCACCTTGACATGATTCGTATGACCCAGGTGTTGGTGATGGGATTGTATCACCTGTCCTGGAAATGCAGAAAATGGGCTCCTACAACAGGTGTCCCCAGAAGGAAAGCCTGCCCGTCACGCTGACTGGCTTGGGACCTGGATGTCTATGTGCCCAAGACTGCTTACCCTTTAGTTGGCCCCTGCAAGAGTTGGAGGCCTGACCTCTGAAGGACTGGCTACTTGACTTACCTAAAGGGCGAAAGGAGCAAAAAAATAGGACCTTGAGGCCTGGGAGCATTTGCAGGAAGAAAAGAACTCTTCCTTCCTGTAGTCACGGATATGATTTTGTCCAGCTCATGGCCAAACAAACCTTTTCCCCGCAAAAAGGTAGGGACTTGAGTCTTTTTGTACTGTGCATCGACGTACCAAGCCTGCATTCAGCCATCACTGAGGCAGATGTTTTGGAACCCACAAGGCCTCCCCTAGGTATATGGAAGCCACACAGATATCTTCCCCAAAAATGAACAAATCCGCTGTGGGTGTTTCTGATTGCAGTGCCTCTACCAACTACACTCACCACCTCTCCATCGCTTAATATAACCAAGCCGTGGTTATCTGGATTGGAATGGTGGTGGCTTTTGTCAGATGAATTTCGGGAATATCTTCCTGAGGAGCAGATTCCCATTTTGACATGTCAGACTTAGGGAGTGGATAGAGGGTGATTAAGCAGTGAGAAACCTGGAAACCATTGTTCGGTTTAACCCATGCCTCACACTACAGGTCCACAAACAGGGGAAAGAAAAAGTCTCTTGACTTCACTTGAACAGTCCATTTTCAGGTTTTCCGACTCCTCACTGTTCTGAATATTTAGCACCTGCCAAATAGCACGCACGAAAGCATCCACTGTATCCGATCTACCAGGATCCTCTTCGATGAACAAAGAGGACTCGAGGTCAGAGTCCCCCACTTCCCTTTCCTCCTGGGAAAAATTGCATGCTAGACTCTTCAAAGGATTGTAAAACCACCGGAAGCAGACACTTGCGTTCTGGGTGTAGACGCAGAATCCAAAATCCTTTCCAAGGATGACGACATATGCACCTGACCCTGCCAGGTCCTGAGTCAATGCTGGCATGTCAGCTGCAGCAGAGGAAAGGCCTGAAGCTTCCTGCCTATCACGTTAATGACTTTAGAAGATGCCGCTGACTGATTGGCGCAACTAATCAGGGAGTCCCGGAGTTTAACACCCCTTGGTATTCAACAGGGATCCTGCAAGAAGGTATGGGCTTGGCTGCGTGAGGTGCGCAGGTTGCTGTTCTTCAAATTAGTTATCAGTGCAGCGGGAGAGAACAGGGATGGTCGTACAGTCCGGGTCGGATACCAAATGATGGTTCAGTACGCAAGGGTGATCCAGAAGCAAGCCGAAGGTCAGAATCCAGATATCAACAGAGTCAAATCGCAGGACAGAGCAGTCAGGAACAAAGCCAATAGTCAGGAACCAAGGTAAAAACAACAGGAGCAAGGAAGCAGGATACAGGACGCTGAAACTGGTGAAACCAATAGTCTGGCACCAGACTGATGGAGGGAGGTGCTAGATACAGCTAACAGTGGCCCCTGATAGGGTGGAGGAGATTTTGACGGTCAGATGCACCTGACCGCCAATATACAGAGGAAAAGAAATGTCCCATTGCCTAGCAACAGGGCGTGGACCTACTACGCATGCAGCGTAGACCCGGAAGTTCGTTCCGTTGCCTAGCGAGTCGGCAGAGGAGACAGGCATGCGTCCCTGGCACGTATGGACAGTGCGGGGACGGCGCCTGACATTGCCCGAGATCCAGAATGAACAGAAACATTTTCTGTGGACCCAGAAAAAGAACCTGAGGAGGGTGGATTCCTGCTCAGATCTCTACTGGCGATAAGCTGCTGGAAGAGCTATGGCCACATTTTAAATGCAGAAATATGTTTCATTTTAATTCTTTATACACAGCATATGAAATAAGACATCTCTGACAAGGTTTAGATCAAGTGGTAATCTCTAATGCTCTGGAAACAAAATTAGTCCCATCCATCACAGGACCGCTCTGTGAATGCACTGCCATGCTTGACTTACATTTTGCTGGATGCCTCTGTACAGCACATACTCTTGGTCAGCTCCAGTGTTTGCCTATAAGGCAGCTGTCAGCAAAATCAGTCACTACTCTGAGACGGAGCCTAAAATACTTGAATTACCTAGACGGATGGCACGTGAAAATGTGCGTGTAATTCATACACTAGTTAAATAAATGCTTCTAATCTTGCAGCAAGACAGCTGAACGCACAACTTCTTCTCCCAAGCTGCTTGAGGGAGAGTATAAGTCATTGTTGCGAGCAGGTTTCTCAGTAGACAGCACAATATATGCACACTGAAGTACTATTAAATTGAGCAAATAGAAGTCATTTAGAAATTATTAATTTGGGCTCCATTGCTTTTTGCATGATATAGCAATGCATGTATAGTCTTTCAATGTTCTCACTTGTCATCGTTTATGCACAATTGGCTTCATATTGAACTTTATGACTGTAAAAAATTAGTTTCTTCAATACACATATTAATAAATGAGAAACTTTTTCCTGTCCTTTTCAACAGAACCTCCTATATTTTTTATAAATGGATTTACAGTATCAAATCTATTTTCTCCAAAACTATGCTGCACAAGAGGAGGGGGGGGGGGGGGGAGGGAGTTGAGGACAATGTACTTAAACTCAGAAATAACTAAAGTAAGAGATGCTTCCTTCCATAAATATCTTAATAGCTGAGGTTTACTAGCATATGGAAAGGAATGGGGCTTTGGAAAGGAATGTCGCTGAGAGAAAACAACAGTAGTATAAAATAGTATTCTCAATTAAAGGTGTTCTGTGTATTTATTTTTTTAACTGTAGCAATACCACTCCCCTTTCTTGACCATCTCATTTTACTATATAGCCATACTTCGCTTAAAGTCACTACCGCTGTAGGCTCTGCATTGCCCTGGAGTGTTGACTGTAAGATGTTATTCTTACAGCCTCTCTCAGAGTTCCTAAGTTTGTCTTTCGATGTTGTCTATAAGTGATTAGAATGTAATCCGTCAAAGGCTCTAAGCAGTTGTGCTTACAGATTTTGACGAAGTACACTGTAATCAATTATAGTTAGCACTGCAAAATAGCAAAGACAAACCCATGAGAAGTGTACAGCTTGCAGTACACTGTGCCAGTAACTATGGCTAGCGTCTAATTCTAAAACAATGTAGTATAGAAAATGGTGTGTAATAGGTTACAGAGAAGAAAAAATTTAGAGTGCTCCTTTGATCTCTTGCAGCATTGAAATGTAGGTGTTGGGACTAAAGGATGCTGCAAATATCTAGAGCCTACACATGCCTCCTAATAGGGAGGAAGTAGTAAACCTGTGCATTTTTTACCTGGCTCCCATTTTATAACTCAAGATACAAGAAGGGAAGTTAGAAATTAGGAAAGGGAAGAATAAAAAAAACAAACAAAAAAAACAAAAACAAAAACACACACCAGGGATGGACCACAAAACTAAATTCACATACCTGCAAAAAACTTGATGTTTGTGGATTCCATTTCTCTTCTGGTCTCCCATGCCAAGTGTTCAGAATGCTTAAACAAACCTAGGGGAACCAATAACAACATTCAATTCCATTGCTGCAGTAAGACATTTATTCTGAATGGGGGGAATTTACTGTGATAGCAGAGTGCCCAGAAAAATATGTTACTATTGATTAGTCAACAAGGTGAAAATCTTTAAAGAAACTGTTGTAATTGCATAAACTTCAGTAGTCACAAAAGTGGAGAGTCTAAGGGACTATGACTGTGCGTTGCATGTATTCAGTTTGGGATTTAGAAGAAAGTTTCAATTCGGTACATCTGGTACAAGCCCCAGCAATTACACCTAAACATATTGTAACAAATTAATAACACATTAATTGCTAGAAAATGTCTAATCTTATTTAACAACATTAACTTACATATAAAACTGCCTTTCATTGCTTGCTAGAGCAGACAGAGCAAATGATACAATAATGTGCAATAACAGCAAGGAATACATCCCAGGATAGCTGTCACATGAGCATTAAATGCATTGCTAGCTGTATTTTAATTGGTTTGTTAAACACTTAAAGGACTCCTATGATGGAGAGACCTCTGCGCTGTCCAAACTCCCAGAAGCTCAACTAGGTGCAGTTAAGGCATTTCTAAATATAACAGAACAATGCACTTGCAGACAAGAGATTTAACTAAAAATGTGTAGTCAGCAAGCAAGCTGCAGGTGCTATATTTGGCTGGCACAATCTTATTAAATGGAGAGAATACATGGAAAGCACTTGAATTGCACATCATTAGGTAATCTGTGTGCATAGGATAGGGATTGCTAGTGGTGTAAAGAGGAGAAATTTCTGTTAGAAGTACAAAATATTGTTATATAATACCGTAGATTCATTCTAGAGGCTGCAGTGCAATGACACGAATTAAGTGGTTTAACTTTATTATTGAATAAATTATACCTCTACTGTTCTACACTACATGTAGACAAACAGGTGCGCACGCAGGGGTGGGTTGGGGGGGTTCCTAGTCTCTGGGTGGAGTGGGGGGGGGGGGGCAAGCAGATGCGGGTGCTGTGAGTGTGGAGGAGGGGGGGGGGGGGGGGCAAGCAGACGCAGGTGCCGTGAGCGTGTGTGGGAGGGGGGGGGGGTCAGAGGCAGCCACTGGCAGACAATCCGGAGGTTGCCTGTGGGGGCTTCTGTCAGTGTTGTGTGTGAGCAGCAGGGGAGGGGGGGGGTGTGTGATGTCAATGATGTGTGTGTGATGGCACGGGGGGCTTGTGGCAGTGTAATGTGTGTGATGGCACGGGGGGCTTGTGGCAGTGTAATGTGTGTGATGGCACGGGGGGCTTGTGGCAGTGTAATGTGTGTGATGGCACGGGGGGCTTGTGGCAGTGTAATGTGTGTGATGGCACGGGGGGCTTGTGGCAGTGTAATGTGTGTGATGGCACGGGGGGCTTGTGGCAGTGTAATGTGTGTGATGGCACGGGGGGCTTGTGGCAGTGTAATGTGTGTGATGGCACGGGGGGCTTGTGGCAGTGTAATGTGTGTGATGGCACGGGGGGCTTGTGGCAGTGTAATGTGTGTGATGGCACGGGGGGCTTGTGGCAGTGTAATGTGTGTGATGGCACGGGGGGCTTGTGGCAGTGTAATGTGTGTGATGGCACGGGGGGCTTGTGGCAGTGTAATGTGTGTGATGGCACGGGGGGCTTGTGGCAGTGTAATGTGTGTGCGCGCGTGTGGGTGTGAGTGGGTGGGTGGGTGATGGCACAGGGGGCTTGAGGTAGAGAGAGTGTGTGTGCGTGCGATGGCACAGGGGGCTTGAGGTAGAGAGTGTGTGTGTGTGCGATGGTACAGGGGGCTTGAGGTAGAGAGTGTGTGTGCGTGCGATGGTACAGGGGGCTTGAGGTAGAGAGAGAGTGTGCGTGCGATGGCACAGGGGGCTTGAGGTAGAGAGCGTGTGTGTGCGTGCGTGCGATGGCACAGGAGGCTTGAGGTAGAAAGTGTGTGTGTGATGGCACAGGAGGCTTGTGGCAACGTAGTGCGAGAGTGATGGCACAGGAGGCTTGTGGCAACGTAGCGAGTGTGATGGCACCGGGGGCTTGTGGCCATGTAGCGGGTGTGATGGCACAGGGGGCTTGTGGCCATGTAGCGGGTGTGATGGCACAGGGGGCTTGTGGCCATGTAATGTGTGAGGTAGGTAGTGGCTAATTAATGGGTGTTATTTTGTTGGGGTGATGGTGAGGCAATTTAATTTAATAGTGGGGTTAGTACAGACTAATTAATGTAGGGTGGGATGATTCATTTAATGTAGGGGTGGTTTGGGCGCTATTAATTAAATGTGTGCCAGAGTTTTGGAAAAAGGATTGCTATTTCTTAAAAGTGAATGCTAAGTATATAATATATGGTAGGAAATAGGTTTATTTAATAAATGTGATTACTATTAATTTAATGTTGGGGTAGCTTGGTGGAAAATATGTCTTTTTAGTAAAGGTGAATAAAATTATTTTACAGTCGGGCTGGTTACAAGAAAGGGGCACTAACATTAAATCAAAACAACTCATGTTTTATTATAAGACTGCATTCTGTGTTCACTCATTGCTGGATTTCTATATCTCACGTACATATTCTATTTCCAAATAGGGAACCAACATTCCAGGATCCAGACAAGCACAACTGACCTTAGGACACGAGCAGCAGCAACAAGTATTGAAAGCAGAAAGAACAGGTAGGAGAGAGCAGGACAGTCTGCCAACTGTCCCGATTCTGGTGGTGCAGTCCTGAGTTTGGTGACTGACCCACTCAGTCAGGACTTTGTCCCAACTAAAGGGACAGTTGGGAGGTATGTCCCACTTCACACTGCTCTGCTCATGAAGGGGGAGCTGCATGCTCCTAACAGTAGTGCACGCAGCATTGCGCATGTATTTAAAGGGAGATTGGAAGAGTTGGAGAGCTACCTAGCACTGTCTAAAATTATAGCCACGCCCCCATGCATGCTGGTCACACCCACTGGTGGTGTGCCGTGGAAACCGCCCTCCTTAAATCCTGCGTTTGCCCCTGACAAACAAGCAACATCGATATGTACTTATTTTTTTTAAAGTAGAACTGTAACATACACATAACCTTTCAGCCATCAACTCAACTGTGGTTCATATAGGATAACACTGATTTAATTATTACTTGAATATTAGATTGCAAAAGAAAAACAACTATAAATTGTGCACAGACTTCTCTTTAAACAAACCTAGGAGAAATTCTTTACATCTCACATTTACTAGTTCTTATATCAGGTGGAGCTGCAGAAAATCAACCAATTTAATCCGATAAAGAATAATGGGTTCATAAATAACTATTACTAATATGCACTTTTCTATGAAAATAAATATCATATTCAAGGCTGTACAAAAAAAGTGAATTCCAGCACCTCAATACATATTAGCCTATTTCACATCAACTGCACATAAGAAAATTGCTGTATGTAGATTTGTATACTAGGTTGTACGAAAAATATAGTAGACATGCCTAGAGGGACTGACAGAAAGATTTGTAAACAAAAGCGCTCATCTCTAGGAAACAGATACAATACAGGAGACTAAGAATATTACCTTTCCATCATTGTAAAGGTTTGGATTAAACCGAACACTGTGCCCTCCTGTTGTCTCCAAATTCACAAGTGGAGGAGAATTAGGATAATCTTGAGGAAAGTACACATCAAATTCAAAGCAGCCATTGGCATAAGGTGTGTCTGCTGGTCCAGTTATTAAAACCTGGGGGTGACAAATGCTATGAGATTGAAACAATATTTTAATAATCATTGTAAGTCAAATTTTGTGTTTTTAAATACACCCAGAATTTTTTACACGCTTAACCCCTTCAGGACCACACGAATCCCATCTCAAATCCTGACAACTTTTCAATGTTTCAAAACATTTTTTCTTTGGTTTATAAATTGATTTTGTGGGTAATAACTTTTTATTGTGGAGTCTAAAAAAGTGAAATTCAGTCTCTTACTTTCTTCTGGAAAAAAAATTATACTAATTTTTTCCAAACCAGTGTCAAACAAGGATAAATAAACTTTATTTGGATAGAACAGGTGAAAAAGCATAAAAAAAGAAAAAATACCCTTAACCATGGTTTCACACATTGTTATTTGTACACAGTCACGCTAATCCTGTAATTTAAGTTTTACATTTATTCTAACACTTCTAACATCTTTATGGATTACCAAATATGTACACTTTAGAGATTATGAGGGCTTGTTTCTCCCATATTTTCTTTTTCAAACTTTAAAGAGAATCAGCATGGGTTACCATGCACAAACTTAGATGTCAGTGACGACTAAAGAAATGCTGGAGCTTGGTAACATATAACTTAAAACTATTTGCAGTCTAAAGACCTAGGGGCTCTCAGTCCTCTATGCTGATGATGCCCAGGTCTCTGGGAAAGGTAGAAGAGCACATCGCTTGCACAGTGTTCGTTCTATATAACTTGCTGTGCAGAACCAAACTAATGGCCAGGAACCCATTGTGACAGTACGGTTCCAGTGTAGGCGACACTTGAATCAGCGTGCTGCCGAAATACAATAGGACGTAACCAACGTATCCGGATATACAGTTACATTTAATTGAGTAATAGATTAATGAGCACCACTATGCACGACAATTATACTTTTGTTCACCTATAAGTAATGGACTTAATCAATCTCCAGGCCCTTGACTAGCTGTATTTTCCAAGCTTAATTGCCTGGTGAAATCAGAGTACAAGCAGCTATCAAAATGCATATCCACACCCTGACTCACTGTAGCTTACATGTAAAAATCTTCAGGTGTTTTCTTCTTGTGTTAAGTGCAAGAGTATCTCACAACACTGACAAAAGTTCCTAGGAATGGAACACCAGAGTTGTTTTGGGAGAATGTTAGGCTTTAAACGCAAGGTAAGGGTTAAATCTTTCCTAGTAGAGATTACCTAAAACTGTAGCATTAACCATGTAGAAGTCTAATTCATAGGACATGGATGACGGACAATGGACAAGAGATTATGCTCTCAACATAAAGTAAATGCAAATAAAAATGAAAGGCATCCATTAACGCATTACCTTCATGATGTCTAGCCGCTCCTCATCACAACGGACAAAGACACTAGATGAGGATGACAGTGGTAGCGATGTAGAAAGTGTGACTGCCTCCTGGGCGAGGCGCCGGGCTCGAGCAGCACTGTTTGCATCGCTTGCATTTTTCACCTGAGACATGTAATGGTAATTCACTTTAAACATCAACTTTCCGTCGTCATCTTCAGACACCATCTCAAAAGTGTCTGTAAGACAAACACAAACCAATTAGATTCAAGAATATACAATTAACACATTTAATGTTTTCTGAAGAACTCCGTTAATCAGCTAGCACAATAGCCTAAAACTATGTATTGGGACTACAAAAACAAAGTCACTTCTAGTAGGAAATCTATAGCCTGGAAAGCAGCTTGTGCATGATGAGACCATCCAATAATGTAAAAAGACAGGGTGTAATGGAGACAGGGCCAGGGAGCTGTATGACAACTTCCATAGACACTCCACATTATTTGCATTTATGTTTAATTATGGAGAGAAAAAAATAAAAAGGGAATGTGCCTTAACTCACCATGTGAGCACTCATATGATGATTAAAGAAAAAGAGAAGAGGAGCTACCTCCCCTCTCTGATGGGAAAAAAGGGGGGATATTTACGTTTATTTTATGAAATACGATATTCAAATCTGTACTTCACAAAATTTAATGAGATTATTATTATGACCAACATATATCTTAGTTTGTTTGCTGGAGCTTTGAATGCTATTTAAAAAAAAAAAAAAAATTAGTGCAGTAAAACAAATCATCATGCTCTTAAGAGCCACTGACAGGAAAACTTGTTCTCAGACATGCTTTACATTTACTTAATTATGGGGAAGAATTGTTGAATGGCAGGGACCTCTTATTGTCTCCACACATTTCTAGCCACAGCTGAGGGAATGACAACCATCACAATTATCACTATAGTTGGTTAGTATCCAGTCTGATTTGAATATCAATTTCTTAACAAAATGTGAAGGGAAGAATATAAATATGCTGAGACCGTGACAACAGACTTATTCTGAGCCACATATGCTTTGAGCAATGTAAAAGCTTTGAACTGTATAACAAACCCATTTCACTTTTTTAAAAAAAATAAAAAAAACCCCTTGTTTTACACAGTGTAAAGTTTTCTTTTTTTTTTTTTTTTCAAATATACAAGATATGCAAATGATCTAGACAGAATGTACCACACAGAGCAGGTATACATAAAGAATGTACTCTCCCATCTCACACAAACCTAACCAACATTGTACAAATCACAGCAGCCAAGCTGGAATCAATAAGTATGAAGCTAGTGTAATTTTACTGAGGTATTGTCTGTCGATTCCTGGCTCCATCTTAATAATAAAATAGAGACTGTTAGCTGTGTGAGAGTGAGTAAATTCACTGACCACCTCATAACACTTCGTCACCCTCTTGCAAAATAACAAATTTTTTTTAAAGCTAGTATTTTTATTGGAATTTTTCAAGATACAAACATAACAATCAACAAAAAGAAAAGAAAAAAAACAACAATCGCATACATATCAGAATTAAATGACGTAATTTACAAGATTTCAGTAAGGTATAATAACACAAATGTGCCATATTCATTCAGGATCATACATTATAAATGCTCATACATATACATGTTACATATATAGGGTTTACCACATGGACCTAAATACTTATTATTAAGAGCTGTATGAACCATACATTTAAGTACTTAGAGCATTTAAACTACCGTATATACTCGAGTATAAGTCGACCCGAATATAAGCCGAGGCACCTAATTTTACCACCAAAAACAGGTAAAACTTATTGACTCGAGTATAAGCCTAGGGTGGGAAATGCAGGAGCTACTGGTAATTTTTTTAGATTTATTTATTATTATGTTTTTTTTATTTACATCTGTATATGCATTTTTGTTGTACACATTTTTATATCATGTGTGTTTTTCAGTTTAATGCTATGAATAGGCATCAGCGTTCTGTAGTAGTCTCATACGCAGTGAAGATATAATTTATGGCCAATAAGCACTCCTCAGGAGACTACAAATCGATAATGTCTCAAATGCTCAAGTGAGCGCTGATGGTGTTTGGAACGCAAACACCCTGAATTCTGTGAAGTGGGTGTAACTCTGAAAGTGGAAGTCCTCATACAATCATTGGGTCCAGGAAGTGCTTGAAAGAACTGAATGTATTGCTCAATCAAAAACCCGTGAATTCAAACTACTGGTTCTCTGTGCATAAGGATGGTGTCAGACGCCGTCCCTGCGCCTCCTCCTCGAGCAGGGACGGACGTCTGTCTGCAGAGCGCCCCGTTGCCAAGCAACGGGGACGCCTCTTCGGCGACGAGGTGCGCAGGCGCGCCCGTCGCCATAGCAACGGGACGCGTCCTCCTGGTTCCTGTCGGCGGTCAGAACAGCTGACCGCCGATTCCCTGCCCACCAATAAGGAAGCTTCACTTCCTATTTAAAGCCTGCTCTGACACCATTAGGGTGCCAGAGCAACTGGTTACTTAGTCTCAGTGTCCCTGTATATTAAACTACTGCTTCCCTGTGTTTTGACCCGGCTTCCTGACCTCGCTTTCGGATTCTCCATTGTCCCATCCTGATATTCTGGTTTGACCTCGGCCTGCTGACCATTCTCTGTCTTCTGATTCGGTACCTCATCTGCCCGGTTGGTTCCTGACTCTGCCTGTTTGACTACGTCTTTTCTCTATATCTCGCAAGTAGCTACCTGGGAGGGCCGCGACCTGCACGTCGTTGCCGCTAAGTCCAAACTTCCTTGCGGGGGTCCCTGGTGAACACCAGCGGCGTGTTAGACTCCGCGCCTCCTGGTGTAGTAGTGCCAATACTTGCAGGTACTAAGGTCACGTCTGTTACAGTTTGCTCTGGCCATGTCAACCGACTCATCTAATGAACCTTCTGCACGTGACCTTTTACTCCACTTGGCTCATAGGGTGGAGAAGCAAGAAGCAGAGCAGGCACAGTTACTTCACTGTATCCAAGGAGTCGCAACTCGTCTTGAGACCCTCCAGGTCTCCATGGCTTCTGCTCAAAATGTCCCCGTGACTACCACGGTAGTCGCCGCCACCTCCTCCTCTCCTGCAGTGGTTTCCTCTACAGCCCTGAGACTCTCTCCACCGGACAAGTTTGATGGCGAGCCTAAAAGATGCAGAGGATTCCTTAATCAGTGTCTGATCCACTTCGAGTGTAGTCCTGCATCTTTTCCCTCTGAACGCATTAAGGTGGCGTTTATTATGTCCTTATTATCCGGACAGGCCCTTGCTTGGGCCTCCCCCCTGTGGGAGCGAGATGACCCTATGCTGTCCAACGTCACCACCTTCATTGAAACCTTCCGCAAGGTTTTTGATGAGCCCGGACGCATCTCCTCGGCTGCCTCCAGTCTCCTGAACCTCCGCCAGGGATCCCTGACCGTCGGGCAGTATGCTATACAATTCCGCACGCTGTCCTCTGAGCTCAGTTGGAATAACGAAGCCTTGGTAGCAACATTTTGGCAAGGACTCTCAGACCGAGTTAAGGATGAGTTAACTTCCCGTGAGCTTCCCGCTGATTTGGATTCCCTGATTTCTTTATGCAATCGCATTGATCTACGTTTCCGTGAGCGGACTCTGGAACGTGCCACCTCCAGACGGTCCTCTACTCGCCTTGCTCCCATGTTTCAAAACCCGGTCCTTCCTGAAGAACCGATGCAAATCGGCCGTTCCCGGCTGTCCGCCGAGGAACGTCAACGTCGCTTCAAGCAAAACTTATGTTTGTATTGTGGAGATCCTGGTCATACCATCTCATCTTGTACCAAGAGACCGGGAAACGCCCCCTCCTAATCGGTGGAAGGGAGGCCGATTTAGGAGTTGGAATTATTACTCCCTACACCATTACTAGTAACGACTGCCTCATGCCCATCTCCTTGCATACCTCTGTCGGCCCCTTTGAGACCTTAGCCTTTGTGGATTCCGGCTCTGCCGGAAATTTCATCTCTGCCACTCTGGCATCGCAACTCCAATTAACTACCATCAAATTGCCTCAGCCGTTATTCCTCACCGCGGTAGATGGGAATCGGATCTCCAACGGGTCTGTTTCTCACGCCTGCGCCCCAGTTCAGCTGACGGTAGGGGTGCTACATTCTGAAGTCATCGAGTTCCTGGTTCTTCCTCGTTCTGTCAACACCGTCATTCTAGGATTACCTTGGCTCAAGCTTCATTCACCCCAATTGGATTGGAATCGTGCGATGGTTACTTCTTGGGGCCCACAATGTTTTAAGTCCTGTTTGTCTGGTCTAAAACCCAGCCAGACCTCTCTTCCTTGTCTTCTGATATCTCCACACGTTGAACTGCCACTTCCATATATTGCTTATCAGGATGTGTTTTGCAAAGCTGCGGCCGAGGTCCTGCCCCCCCATCGGCCCTGGGACTGCTCCATCGAATTACTACCTGATAAACCTCTTCCTAAGGGCAGAATCTATCCCCTATCTCTCCCTGAGAATACGGCCATGACCACCTATATTTCTGAGAATCTTCAACGTGGCTTTATCAGGAAATCTGCCTCTCCCGCGGGCGCGGGATTTTTCTTCGTCAAGAAGAAAGACGGTTCCCTACGGCCGTGTATTTACTACCGGCGATTGAACGCCATCACTATAAAGAACAGATACCCGTTACCTCTCATCTCTGAGCTCTTTGATAGAATCGCAGGATCCAAGGTCTTTACTAAGCTAGACCTACGGGGGGCGTATAACCTCATTCGTATACGCTCAGGAGACGAGTGGAAAACTGCATTCTGCACTAAAGAAGGCCACTTCGAATACCTAGTCATGCCCTTCGGGTTGTGCAATGCCCCCGCTGTTTTCCAATCTTTTATTAATGAGATTTTCCAGGACCTTCTCTACATCTCCGTAGTAGCTTATCTGGATGACATCTTAATCTTTTCTTCAGACTTGACCAGCCATCGTGTTCATGTAAGTGAGGTCCTGTCTCGTCTACGAGCCAATAAGTTGTATTGTAAGCTGGAGAAATGTGTATTTGAGAAGCCACAGATTCCCTTCCTGGGCTACATCGTGTCAGGCTCCGGTCTACAGATGGATCCAGTCAAGCTATCTGCCATCCTCAAATGGCCTAGACCTATGGGTCTGAAAGCTACCCAGAGATTCATTGGCTTCGCCAACTATTACCGGCAGTTCATTCCACGATTTTCTTCTATCATCGCACCAATTACCGCTCTGACTAAGAAAACTGCTAATCCTCATGTTTGGCCCACGGAGGCCATCGACGCCTTCGAAGCACTCAAGAAAGCCTTTTCTTCCGCCTCGGTACTTGTCCAACCGGATCAAGATAAACCATTCCTGGTAGAAGTGGATGCATCTGCAGTAGGAGTCGGGGCAGTTCTTTCAAAAGAATCCATTTCAGGGGGACTGCTGCCATGTGGGTTCTTTTCGAGGAGATTCACTTCCTCTGAATCTAACTACGGTATAGGGGATAAAGAGTTATTGGCGGTGAAGTCTGCGCTCGAAGAATGGCGCCATCTTCTAGAAGGGGCACGTCATCCTGTTACGGTATTCACAGACCACAAGAACCTCATCTATCTCCGGGATGCTCGGTGTCTCAACCCCCGGCAAGCCGATGGTCCTCATTCTTCGCCCGCTTTAATCTCATTCTTACTTATCGTGCTGGTTATCTCAATTCCAAAGCTGATGCCCTCTCCCGCTCTTTCGATGTCTCCGATTCTTCACCCACTACTGTACCCCCACCAGTGTTTGAACCCTCCTGTATTGTAGCCATCACCCGTACTCCTCCTGTGGGCTGTTCCTTTCTAGTACCTCATCTACGCTTAAAGGCGTTACGTTGGGCTCATGCCTCTAGATTTGCCGGTCATGCTGGTACTGAGAAGACTCTCTCACTGTTATCACGACACTACTGGTGGCCAACGGCCCGTACGGATGTCCAAGAGTTTGTAGCCTCATGCTCTGTTTGTGCCCAGAACAAAGTGCCTAGACAATCCCCCGCTGGATTGTTACAACCTCTTCCGATTCCTGATCGCCCATGGTCCAGCATCTCGATGGATTTTATTACTGATTTGCCACCCAGCAGCGGCTTTGACACCATTTGGGTCACAGTAGACCGGTTCTCTAAAATGGCTCATTTCGTTCCTCTAAAAGGCCTTCCATCTGCATCCAAATTGGCACAAGTCTTCATCAAAGAAATCTTTCGTCTCCACGGGTGCCCTCTGGAAATAATATCTGACCGAGGTGTCCAGTTCGTGTCTCGCTTCTGGAGAGCATTCTGCAAAGATATAGGTATTACCCTCAAGTTCTCCTCTGGATATCATCCCCAGACGAACGGCCAGACGGAGCGAGTAAACCAAGACCTGGAGGCGTTCCTTCGTTGTTTCTCATCTCTTAACCAATCTAATTGGAGTCTTCTGCTACCTTGGGCCGAGTTTACACACAACAATCATGTCCATTGTTCTTCGGGGTTTTCGCCCTTCTTCACTGTGTATGGGACGCATCCTACCCTCCCCACGTTCTCTTCCACCTCCTCCACGGTTCCTGCCGCCCATGCCATGACTCAAGATATGGCTAAGTTATGGGCTACCACCAAAGAGAACCTCCTGAAATCCGGACGGCATTATAAATCTTCTGCCGATCAGCATAGAAGAGTTGTGCCAGCTCTCCAAGTGGGGGACAAAGTGTGGCTGTCCACCAGGAATCTAAAATTACGGGTTCCTTCCATGAAACTGGCACCTCGTTTCATTGGTCCTTTCCCAGTAACTCAAGTAATTAATCCAGTTACGGTTCGACTCCAACTTCCTCCACAGATGAAGATTCATAACACCTTCCATATTTCCCTCCTCAAACCGCTGGTCCTAAACAAATTTGTTCATACCTCCACTGTCCCTCAGGCCATTTCCACTACTACGGGCAATGAATATGAGATTAGCCAAATTCTTGCTGAACGCAAAGTTCGAGGTCGGTTCCAATACCTAGTACACTGGAAAGGCTTCGGCCTAGAGGAGAGATCTTGGGTCTTTAAAGAAGATTTGCATGCCCCTAGGCTACTGGCAGACTTCCTGAAACATCGTTCTGTACCCAGTGATTCCCCCAATTGTAAGGAGAGGGGTACTGTCAGACGCCGTCCCTGCGCCTCCTCCTCGAGCAGGGACGGACGTCTGTCTGCAGAGCGCCCCGTTGCCAAGCAACGGGGACGCCTCTTCGGCGACGAGGTGCGCAGGCACGCCCGTCGCCATAGCAACGGGACGCGTCCTCCTGGTTCCTGTCGGCGGTCAGAACAGCTGACCGCCGATTCCCTGCCCACCAATGAGGAAGCTTCACTTCCTATTTAAAGCCTGCTCTGACACCATTAGGGTGCCAGAGCAACTGGTTACTTAGTCTCAGTGTCCCTGTATATTAAACTACTGCTTCCCTGTGTTTTGACCCGGCTTCCTGACCTCGCTTTCGGATTCTCCATTTGTCCCATCCTGATATTCTGGTTTGACCTCGGCCTGCTGACCATTCTCTGTCTTCTGATTCGGTACCTCATCTGCCCGGTTGGTTCCTGACTCTGCCTGTTTGACTACGTCTTTTCTCTATATCTCGCAAGTAGCTACCTGGGAGGGCCGCGACCTGCACGTCGTTGCCGCTAAGTCCAAACTTCCTTGCGGGGGTCCCTGGTGAACACCAGCGGCGTGTTAGACTCCGCGCCTCCTGGTGTAGTAGTGCCAATACTTGCAGGTACTAAGGTCACGTCTGTGACAGATGGTATAACACTGTTCCGGTAATAATAGGGGGACAATCAAGTCTCAATTTGTTAAACCAAATGGTAATTCTCGTAGAGTAAGCAGATCAATTTCTGCACATTCCGGTATTGCAATACTTCGGTAATGTTGAACAAATACATAGACACAAACACGTTTCAATTGAGTGAACCGAATATGAAATACTCTGGAGATAGCAGATCAATCTCTACACAGGGAGATAGTGTGACACTTCATCCGGTAATAGATACATATGCAATACGATACCATGTCGTGATGAATCTCCGAGATCAGTCTTAATCCATTCGGCATATATTTCACCCCGCAGTGGAACGCATGTGCGTTCCACCAACAGGAAGTTCGGCATTTGGAACGCAAGTTTGCGTTCCAAATGCAAAACTTCCTGTCAGGGGAACTCACATGCGTTCCACTGTGGAACTTAACAGCTGCGGGACCGGACACCAGGAAGTTCACCCGTGTATAAGCCGAGGGGGCCTTTTTCAGCACACAAAAATGTGCTGAAAAACTCGGCTTATACACGAGTATATACGGTAGATGACACAGGATAAAATGGAGACTCTAACCATCTGTACTATATACTCTCACTGCCTGGCTTCCTTCACTTTATTCAACTCCTCAAATTTCTTTGCCCCCCCAGATAGGAGTACATGGATCAATGTCAGTCTGTTTCATTATTTTATTACTGATTGTCCAAATCTTAACTGTCTGGATCAGGAGTGGAGGAGCCCTCATACCAAGCCGCCCCGCCAGCAATGACTGTAAGGGAGTGTGATTAGAATTAAATTGGTGTACCAACACCCAGTGTAGCTCATGGTAATCTGGTTCCGAAACCCATACCCTAAGGTACACCAACTGAGAAGCAAAGTAGTTTCAAGTTAGGAAGTGCAAGTCCACCAGAAGATCTGGATCTACACAGCGAGCTCAGCTTGACCTTAGCCCTTCCCCCTCTCCAAACCAATGAAGTCAAATAGCTATCAATACATCTGAAAATAGAGGGTGGTATATATACAGGTGACTGCTGGAGTATATATAAAAACTTTGGCTGCACCACCATCTTAATTAAATTTATCCTGCCGGAGACAGAAAGCGGAAGCTTCCCCCATACATGAGTCTTTTCTTTAAAGTATTTGATCTGGGGCCACAAATTAAGTTCTACATATTCAGCGGGGGTATTAGAGATCCATATTCCCAAGTATTTGAATTATGATGCCCATTTTAACTGCAGACCTTCCAGCATTGTCACTGGACATTCCCATCCCAGAGGGAACACGCTAGATTTATCCCAATTAATTTTTAGACCAGAAAAAAAACCAAATCCATTAACCACCCGCAGTAAATGTCTTAGGGAAGTGTCGTGATCTGAAAGGAATAGCAGCATATCATCTGCATATAATGCCACCTTATCCTCTGTGTGCTCTGATCTACGTCCCACAATTTCTCTATCATGCCGGATCTTACAGGCCAGCGGCCCTATTGCTTATGCAAACAGTGCCGGAGACAACGGGCATCCCTGTCTAGTACCCCGCTCTAATTGTAATTGTTGAGAAAGATGCCCATTGACACAGATTCGCGCCACTGGATGTGAATACAAAAGTCTAACCCATTTTATAAATCCCGGGCCCACTCCAAATCGGGACAGCACCTCCCACAGGTACGGCCACTCCACCGAGTCAAACGCCTTGGCTGCTTCCAAGGATACCACAACTTCACTCTCAGATGAGGGTGACCGCACCTGCAGGAGAGTGTACAACCTTCTAAGATTAATAGACGTGGACTTGCCCGGCATAAATCCCGTCTGATCCGGATGAATTCATTCCAGCACCACTCTACTCAACCTCAAAGCCAGTAATTTAGACAGAATCTTAACATCATTTGACAAAAGTGAAATCGGGCGGTAGGACTCAGGGTGCAACGGATCTTTACCTGACTTAGGCAGCACCATCACTATAACCTCTGTCATTGAAGGGGAAAGAGCGCCAGTCTCACCCAGCTCGCTGAATGTATCCAATAACTTAGACACAAAAAAGGGCTGATGTTTTTTATATAATTCAATTGGAATTCCATCTACTCCCGGGGCTTTACCATTGGGGAATGACATAATAGCTATGTCAATCTCTTCAAGAGTGAAGGGTGAGTCCAAAAACTCCCTACTGTCTTCAGAGAGGACAGGAGATATCATTCAAATACAGCTGTAACGTATCCACGTCATACCTGACCTGTGACTTATATGTATTAGTATAATATTTATGAAACACCTCAACAATATCAGGCATCAGATACCTCTTAACCCCACTGTCATCACAGATAACCGGTACTGCTGCATCCGCCCTCTCCGCCCTTGTCAGATAAGCCAGAAAACTACAGTTTCTATCGCCCTCTGCATATCGTACATGCTTAGAAAACAGAAACTTACGTTTGGATTTCTCAAATATATAATCTACCCACTCTCTCTGAGCCAGCTGCCAAGCTTGCCTTGCAACCTCAGTTTTGTCCTCTATGTATTGTGCTTCTAAGGATTTACATGTTTTCTCTAATATTTGTTCTTTTTGTCTGGACGACTTTTTAATTTCAGCTATACCAGCAATTAATGTCCCCCTCAGGAAGGCCTTGAAAGCGTCCAAAACTATAGGTGGCCTAGCTGTTACCAGATTATCTACAAAGAAGCCTTTTTCACTGTGTCACCAACGTCGCTCCTGTACCCATCAAGGAGAGCCAGAAGGGATTTAATTTCCAAAAGGACTGGAATCGATCAATTGCAAAATCAATAGATAAACAGAGGGGCGAGTGGTCAGAGATCCCCCTAGCCCTATACTCCACGCTCCTCACCAGCGGTACCAGAGAGTGTGACAGCAGAGCCAGATCAATTCTTGAAAATGCATTGTATGATGTAGAAAAGCAGGAAAATTAGACCTCTTCTGGGTGCCTCAAACGCCATACATCTACTAACCCCATTTCCTCAGCCAAAGCAGAAAAAGCCGACAGAGTTGCAAACTACAACATTTTTCTCTCGCCACCTATCCACCTCTCTATTCATCACATTATTGAAAACCCCTATACAAATCGCTGGAACCTCTGGGAACAATGCCATGAATTCTCCACATTTCCTTAACACCTCGCTACTACACGGTGGGGGTATATATACAGCTAACAGAATCACCGGAACCCAGTTAATGACAGCCTTTATCAGCACAAACCGTCCCCCTGCATCCACCTGGATTTTATCCAGAGAGAAGCAGAGACGTTTATGCACCAA
This sequence comes from Mixophyes fleayi, assembly GCF_038048845.1. Lineage (NCBI taxonomy): Eukaryota > Metazoa > Chordata > Amphibia > Anura > Limnodynastidae > Mixophyes > Mixophyes fleayi. The sequence continues at coordinate 277,683,668 of NC_134404.1, read as the reverse complement.
TATAGAGACCCCTCGAGAATTAGTCGTGTACATAGAGTGGTATGCCCTACCCACCCATGCTTTTTTAAGGGCGAGTATTCTATCACCGTGTAAATGAGTCTCCAATAAACAATATCAGGATCATTTTTTCTAATTTGTCTTTACACAAGAGAACGTTTCACAGCATTATTTAGGCCCCGCACATTCCAGGAGAGAATTTTCAGCTCCTTATCAGATGCACCAGAATACATATAATATTCCCTCTTGTCCCACTACCCCGCATCCCACACCCCTGCAGAGCATACATTGATATACCTATTAGCACATATAATCCTTGTCCATGTATTTGCGATAACATTGAAACTACCCACAACTTGAATAACCTTAATACTAAACCCACACCCCCACCCTGTATACTCCACCCAACTTAAGTATACCTTAATCCCTAACTAAAGTTAACTTAAGATATTCAGCAGGCCAGCACACTACCATGATAATTATAAATAAGTTCTGAGACAATGCACTGGAATCAACACATATTGCCCAGTATATCACAAGTACCCATTTTCTTATTTGCATGATTGTTCAAAGTAAACATATCATCATCAGTTTATATAGCACCAGTAATTCTGCATGGCTGTACAGAGAACTCACTCACATCAGTCCCTGCCTCACTGCAGCTTACAGTCTAAATTCCCTAACATACTCAGAGAGAGACTAAGGTCAATTTAATAGCAGCCAATTAACCTACTGGTATGCTTTTGGCATATGGGAGAAAACCCACACAAACATAGGGAGAACAAACACTTCACACAGAACAGGCCATGGTCAAGAATCAAACTCATAACCACAGTGTAGTGAGGCAGAATTGTTAAAGTATAAAAGCAGGAGTGCACCGGTAAACAATAATTCCCAAACTGACCAGTCAGTATACACAAACAAATACCAAAACAGTACTTTTTTTTTTTTTTCTTCCTTGAATGGAGAGGAAAGTGGGTACGGATTTTAGAGGGTGAAACCAACAGACAAAACATCTAGTATCCAGGTTTTCTGTGACACGCCTTCTGAGTTGGACCTTGTGTCAAAACACTGTCGCACTTTCCCATTGTACTAATGGTGCTCTCAGTGAAAGGAGGAAGGGTGCTTTATGACCCAACCACCATAGTTTACAAAGCTCTGTTAGACAAATATTGCTCCTCTAATTTTTGAATTTCCAAACGTTGGAGCAAATATAAATAAGTTATAAATAATTTACAAAATAGCCAAGTTTGTGCCCAGTATGTTATCATACCATGTTCAATGTCAAAAGTCAGTTTGAAAGTATGATGAATAATTGCTGTTTGAAGACTGAATATCTTGTCAAGAAAAAAAAAAATCTTTGCAAATCTGAACTCGGGTTAAATCAAATTAGCTTACCCCCTAAATCAGTCAAACTGGTGACCTACAAGGATGCCGTCTGCAACTTATGCCATGGCATTGTGCAGTGCCGTCTACCACTTGGAAGCAACGGCTTGGCACTAGCTACCCGACACCATTTTTATTCAACAAGTGAAAGCAGAGTAGTTTCAATTGCACTGGATGAAATTATGGTGATACTTCTTCATTGGCTCCCTAGACTAGCAGGTCAATTTTATCTCTGTGGTGGCTATAGTGCTGTAATAACAGCCATAAAGCAGTAAATAGGTGGAATAAAACAGTACTAATGTAGAGTATAGGGCTGCAATGGCAGGCATAAGCATGCATTCAATGGTACTGTAGTGAGCATGGAGCTGTCCTTATGGCACTGGTCTCCACATAGTAGGCAGATAACAATATTGTAGTTTACAAGTTTCTGTTATGGTGGGCAAAGGACAGTTGTGGTGGGCATGTGGCTGTGAATGATGGATAATGTTTGAGGCAGACATGCTGGGCATAAGACTATGTGAGCACAGGGGTGTTCCCTTGGGCACAGTGTTGTACAATACTGCCATTGGACAGAATGTGGTGGATAATTGGCTATTTGCTATGCCTCCCATTAGTGTGCTGTGCACAATGTTTACTTTGTTGCCATATCATACAAGCTACAAATTTACATATACACTATTATGCAAATCACACAAAATATATACCTTTTAACCACACCACTCATGCAACACACACACATTATATATATATATATATATATATATATATATATATATATACACATACATATATCTATATCTATATCTCTACACATGTATATATAAAAGTTAATTAATTTTTTATATAATCTATATATATTTTCACAATACTGCGTGTCTGTGTGTCATATGTAGTACAACACAGTTTATAAATTCAGCTCAATGTACTACATAGCTTTTATTTTCTTTACCATGATTCCTCGGTAGTCTCTGGTGCACCATATTTCATACTTAATTTGGACTGCATCGCTTTAATTGAATCTCTCCCCCAGTTAGAAGCATATGGGATCTCAGTAACTAGAACACTTTTGAAAATCCTATTAAATTTTTGAATATGTGTTTAAGAAAAACTGGGTGCACTCTTCAAATACAATTATGTCTTTATTATGGAGAGAACCCTCTACTTTGTTGCATAAACGCAGAGCACTGACATCACGGAAAGTCTGCAGGACCTCTCCTAGATTCTATGAAGGAGTTTGTTAGTTTACCTGCAGTGCCCACCATTCACCAATTGCTAGTCTACCTTTTCTTTGCCACAAATTCCTCTCTTCCTAACTAAAACCCTCCTAAGTCCTACTCATCTGTGATAATCTTTCTCACTACACAATAGCTTGGGAGCGTGGCCTAGTGACGGGGGATGCGAGATCACTGAAGGTGGGGCGAGACATATCAGGGCATGTTCAAGTCTGGTAAAAAGACGTTAAGACGTAACAGACATCCTCTTTAGTATGTTCATCAGATGCATAAATCTTTCTCTAGATCATACATTTACTTTGGTAAACCAAGAAGTATGAGGTTTCAGTCCTTAATATTGGTCTAATATCAGTAAAGAATTGTGTTTATCCAAAACGTATTGTGAACACCTGCCTTATAAAAGCCTGATGGCTAAATCTTATTACAAAAAAATATTTTCTTACCAAACTGCAGCTTTTTCATAATGGCCACATATTTCTCTTCTAAGGACCGTAATATTGAGAAAGGTTTAGACTTCACAGAGACCTTTTTGGAGAACTCTGCCAGCTTCCTTTCTGAGAATTAAGAAAGAAACATAAAACTGAAATACATGTGGTTATATTAATATTAGATTGTCCATTTACCAGTCATACAAATATATCAATCAATACATTATTTAGCTACATAATGGCCAGGGTGGTATCATCCCATCCGGACCACAAATTTTCACTTTTGCACTTTACATAACACTAATTATTTTAGTTTTAAAGGCTTTTGTTTCAGTGATGGTCTAAAATGATGGTCCTGAGATTTAAAGCACTTGGGTGCACAATAAATTAAGAATGGAGTAAAAAGATGAATATTGATGGGGGAATGCTGGGTTGAATTGAGTGCACAGCAGCAGTAGGTGATCTATAATTTGCCTTTTCTAAATATATTTTGCAAACATAAACCCCTACCAAACATCAACCACAGATTAGTTACACTCTTAGTAGAACGCTCTTCACTAGAAGAGCATGGAGACATGCTTACCACCACCACTTGTTATTGGTGATGGTAACCATGCAGCAAGTTTCAGTTCTACAGCACGAAAAAATGTAATGCTGCTTGGACACGAGATCCTCAAAAATAAAATGTCAAGTTAACCCAAAATGTGCCATATGTACATGATGGCATTCTAAGGTCAGAAACCTGCTGGACATATAGAAAGTGCACAAAAAACATCAAGGTCAGCCATATGTAATGTTCAGTACTGGATTTCGCGTCATGGCCTGTGTCACACCTAGGAGCCTACTAATGTATATTCAATGTCACTTGGCACCCCATACACAGTGTTCTAAGGTGCAGCCCTTTAAACATCATATTGGTGTTGCAGGGCCTGTCGGAACATTTCTGGCAAAATACCACTAGTGGTACAGCATGTGTTTATATGCTCTACTGTATCTGTGCCAGCTAAATCTATACTACTACATATATACATATATATTTTTATTAGGGCTTTTTTTTTTTATTATGACTCAAAGCACAGACAAAGAATATTTGGTACCCATGTATATGTTAAAAGTTGCAGAACAAAAAAAGGGTATAATTTTGGAGTTAATTAATTTTATGAAAGGAGCGAAGGTTAAGTTATTCCTGGTGAAGTCAACACAGCAGAAAGAAGCGAAAAATAATGTGGCCTCCTAAAATGTGAACTTGGCATGGACTCCTGGCAGCAAAATGATTTAGTGCATTTTCATTATAAAGGAGAAATCTGAAGTAAAGGTATTCCATACAACTTGAATAAAATAGGTTTACTGCATACAAAACCCACTATAATTGTGTAATATACACAGTATATGTCAAGGACTAATTACTAGAAATGGCAAGACATTCATAAACATTTGTCAAGGCTTCAAAAGTGTTTTGGGTTAGTTCTGTGACTAGGTCTTACCTTGATTAGCTTGACGGAGGCTGGTGGTGGCAGCATAAACTATCTCAGCAGTTCTCTGAATGTCTGGCACAAGAAGAGTCAGGCCTTCTGGCTCAGGATCAGATGCATCTGGTTTTACTCCAGCTTTGGCCTTATCTTTCTTGGACCTATGAGGTTTTAGGCAGAAAATAAAACAAAAGAGGACATTCCGTCTCAAGTGAGATATAGTAACATTTTCCTTTGAACACGTGCTCAGTACAAAATCATCAATCATAGGCCAATGGGCATGCTGGAAATCTTAAAATTACATAATTTGGTTTTCAGCACATGCTAAAATACACTATTTAAAGGAGAAAAAAAAGTACATAGGATATGAACTCATTCAGAACAATAGAATCTCTAAATACAGTAGTATATCACATCTATAAAACAAGAGATCCATGGATTTTCCCTACTAAAGACACAATTTTCCAGTACCTTGTGTAAAGATTACAATGATACATAAGTCGACCAGAAACTGTCTGAAAATTAAGCTGATCAGTCACAAACCAGTAAAATAACAATAATTCATAATATTCCACAAAGTAAAAAAGAAAACATTTGTTATTTGCACTATTTGTTTAAATGTTAGATGTGACAAACTTTACAAGGGAACACATATTGCAAAGTCTTTAATATGGAAAAACATCAAATATACTCCTCTGAGAATTTTAATTTGAGTTTTTAAATAGAACCTATCACTGAATGGGGGAACTTTAAGTTCTCTCCACAAAAAATGTCCTCCTCCCCTACCATTCACCAGAAGTGGCTCCAGTAAGTAGGATGCCCCTGTCCAATTCTCCCGACACAGAACAGGAGGGGAGGTGGGAGAGTAAGTGGCAGTACAGCATTCTTTCCAGTTGAGGGATTAACATTTCATGTCAATTGACTAGGAAAAAGTGAGGCAGCGGCACGAGGTACAAATGTGTAAGTGATGCCAATAGAGTTCTGTATGTGTGAGTAAAACCGCCATACGCTAGAGTTGACATTAGCTAAAGGCAGCTTGGTTAACTTCAGTATGGCCATTTATCAGAGAAAGTCACAATAAGCAAGAGTTAGAGTTATTGTGCCAGAGTGCTATTGCAATGCCACCAATGTAATGGTTTTCTGCAAAAACAAGGGGTTGCCACTTTAAATAGAACAAGGTTCTATGAGTGCTCCCTTTGTATGGGTCATGTTACATAAAATTGCATTACAGTAACTATAGAACATATATTGAATTTTTTATAAAATCAGTTTTCCATGCATGTATATAAATTTGTAAAATTCATGTAAATTGGTGTGACACTAGAATCCATTGCTCCTAGCTTTACCATAGCCATTAGTGTTTTCACTTGTGTTGTGTTCGGCTTGATAGTTTCTCAGAACACTAATTGTTCCACGTCTGTACATTTCCACATTCAAATACATGTAATAATGCATATAAAACGCAAATCAAGTATCATTTCATATGCATATTTTACTTGCATTTAGGAAAAAACACTTATAAAAATACACATGGATGAGTGTAATAAAGGGGCTTGCCAATTAAGAAATTGCTACAAGTGTTGCTGGGCTTAAATACTATAAAAATACAAATGATATAAAGTACAGTAATATCATATTGCTGTCTTAGAAAATGCAGATTGTTGGCTGCCTTGCATCAGCACCCTATTTTGAAACATGCTTAACAAAATAAATGTACTTGTTTTATGATTAGGCACTGGGCCCAGAGGAATGAAAAAAAGGAGACAGGCAATGGCTGTTATAGCCTGCTCCATGCTACTAACAATAAATTATGTTTACTTATTCCTTAGCAATCAGGTTTCCTTGTTTTTCTGCATTCAGCACATTATCTGCTTGCTGGTAAATTACTCTTTTGAGGCATTTTCTTAGAAAACCAAAAAACTAACAGCTGTCAGAATGTCTCCAGCACAAGTGAGAAGTTTTGCTATGTAAGGTATCTCAAAACAAACAATAGTAATGATGGCTTTACGCAACGCTTCTCTTGCTAATCAATATTAGGGAGACATGAACATTTAAATTCCTGTATGTAGCCTGTAGCAAGGGTTTATGCCTCGGAAATCTGTGTATACAAGCCATAAAAATAAATAAATCTGTAGTCCAATATTTTGCTGTGTAATTTTGGCATCAGTCATCATGAGGTAGTTAAAGGAAAGGCATTGCGGTATATTCTCACATGACAAGGGAACAATTTGGCAAAAGTGTTGTTTTTATACAAATAAAAACAAATATGATCTGGAGTAAAGGAATTAATTGGCTAACATGGCACTTTCTACTTGCACAGCACTTTCTTTACAAATACGTTCATTCCATGCCAGAAAGCACCTTTTTTTATTATTATTACAGCCCCTTTATTTGCATGCAGATAGCTAGTACAGCAGAAAGTACCTTAGATCTGCCACTTGAGATAATTACTTTTGCTTTGGGATTTTAAGCTAAAATCCCCCCAACCTCTCAATTTTTTTGTTTGCATCACAAAAAGAAAAAATATTTGCAGTACTTAAGCGCCCTTCACTTGGTCCTGCCAGAATAAGTTTCAGTATAGCAGAAAATTAATCATGCTCAAACCCTTACAAAGGGTTCCTGTATGATCCGTCTCAACCAGCGCAGCTGTGGGATAGTGTTATAATTGCAACTGTTTTAGGTTGTTTTTTGATTAGGATCACCTACTCTCCAAGTATTACTTTATTCCTTTATTTTTAAAACAAAAATTCTTTATATGACAAGCAGACTGCTCACAGCATTTTTTCTTTTTCTAAATAAAATCTAGCTTCTGCTTAATATCTTTAGCTCAAGTAGGCAAATTACAGGTTAGACAAAGTATGCAACATTCTAGTAGTGTGATAAAAAAAACTGGCTCCTGCAACCACACTTTGTTACTATTGTTATTTAGGTTACTGCATAACAAGCAGCATATATTAGAGTTGGTGTAACTGATATGCATGCTAGAGCTATTAGCTAACCTGTATAAATTTAGCTTAAAAAGATGACTGTCTGAGCTCTTACATCCAGTTGTATAGGATTCACTCCTATAGAACTTGGCTTGTAGCCACAACAAATACTGATTTCTGTACATTGTTGAAATATTTGTGTTCAGCAAAAGAGTTAACCCTTCGAGTGTGTTCCCATTTAAGCATTTGCCCACAGAGCATACACTGCAGGCTACCAACTTGTGAACCGCCAAAAATATAAATGCATCCATCAATAGGTAAATTGATATCTACGACAACAATTGCTAACTGTGACCATCTCAGTTGGGCCACTGATAAAATTCTGCTTGTTGAATTTTCAACTGGTCACCTTTGGGGCTGCTCGAGTTCCTCTGGACCTGGAGAGAACTGAAACAAGCTGTTAAAGACAGCTGGCTGCTGAGTGGTCCTCCACCTATAATTACCAGTGCTCCTTCAGATCTCTTCTGTTCTAGAGATCTCAGCAACACCAAAGGTGACCAGCAGAGGTCCTGTGTTGTGCGAGTGCTAGGAGCCTATCAAGTAGAACAATTGTCTAGTGGAAATCACCTCCACTACAGTATTCTTCTATGGAAGGGAGGGATGAGGGAGTTGGAAACCCCATTTACAACAGAACATATATAACAAAATTGGCAGATATTTTTAGTAAGCTATTCAAGTACTTGGAGAAAAAAAATGCTAAAAATAAAATTAGTATCTGTATTAATTACAGCCTCCTTTAGGGATGCCAAGCAATGATTTTACACTGAATAAGTTAATTGGGTATTCACAACTGCAGAATGTCATACAGAGTACATAATAAAGGACTGCATTTGGCTATTCTGTGGATAAATGTATAGTGTCACCTCTGATTTCCTAGAATCATGATTTCAATTACAAATTTGCTTGTGAAAGGTAATATATCGCATTTTCTTTTCTATTCTGGAGAACTTGTGATTAAATAATGCCAAAACCCTTTGTCAGTCATGACCTCCAAAATTTAATGTAAAAAAATAAAAATAAATCTTGCGCTCACCTTCAAATCCATTGACAATGCTTTACCTTAACTCTGGATTTTTAGTCTAAACTGTAAGCTCCAGACAGCAGGATTGCTGTTTATTTTCTCATTCTAGATTTCTGGAGTATTTGTATGTTTTACATGTATATATTTTTGTCCCTTAAGTTTTCTAGTGCTTTAAACAAATACGGCCAGAAAAAAAAAAAAGATGGTGCATTCTACTATCCTCATTCTTGCTATACTGAAATTGCTTCTATAGTTTCTTAACAGATAAGAACACCTCTTAAAAGCCCCAATTTTGGCAGAACAATCACAATTCTTAAATGCTTAGAGTAGCATGGCCTAAGAAAGTGGGCATGGGTTACTGGCAATAGAAGTGGATCTATGCAGGGTTAGAGATCAGGGGTGTGAGTTGGGCAAACCAGGAGTGTAGCTTATTTTGCCCTGATTGTGCTTTTTAAAATGATGGGGATATCAATAAGGTATGTCACACAATTATCTGTGTCAGCAACATGTGTTTGATATGAAGATGTTGAAGGGGCGAGGAATCCAAGCAAAGATATTTGCAGATCCGTAATTATAAGGTATCAGTGTTATGTAATGTATGTGTGTGGGATGGAGGAGTACAAGGCATATCTAACAGAGTTTAAGCCTACCCGGGAAACCTTCCCCCAGTTAGGTGCATAATTCATAAGCTCTAGCTGCTCTAATTTTATGGTATATAAAGGGACTTTATGAATCATTGCGAGGGTGGCATGCACATTGAAGGGGCATTTGTTCATATTGATGTGTTTTGCATACGCAGTTGTGTTTTACTGTGCAATGTGACGCTTGTACTTTAGTGTTTGTCTAGATTAAGATATTGTTACTGCGCTTTGCAAAGTGCCTTGTATCATTTTTGTAACTGGAACATAGTACAATTTCTATACACAGGAATGCATTACCTCCTTCCATTCAGCTAGCGTTTTGTCTCGGGTTTAGGTGGTTTTTCTCTGCAGGGGGTGATCACCCAGCAAAATGAACATGTACTTAGTTTGAGGAAAGTCCACTGTAAGCTTGGGGCATTAATCAAATCAGGAGAAGCAGGGTGGAACGCTGTCTGGGTGTACAAGGATGGCTGCCACCACATGGTCTTTCTTTTTCCTGTATCAAGGGGGAGTGCCTGGAAAGAGAGTCTATAGAGGCTTGCAGGACAGGAAGTAGTGATGTCAACTCCAAGCTAGAGTTGGTGATTGGAGACATCACCACTGAACTTATAAGAGAAGGCCCAGCATTCTGGTATCAAGAACAAAGCCTGTGACTTGAGCACAGTGTGGACTATGCCTGAACAGCAGGGGGCACTGTCCAGGTCACCACCTTGCAGTGTATAGGTAAACAAAGACACAGCAGAATGTGCAATAAGACTTGCAGCTGCATCCAAGAATGTCACACGTTATGCCTACATAGTTTGCCCCAATAGCTCTGATTGGGCACATTAAGTTTACAGTTTGGCTTTTTAAAGTGAGTGAAATATCTGGTTAAATGCAAGCCTATTCTTATTCTAAAGTATTGTACATCAGTCCTAAATAAATATATGTTGGTATTTATGAAATGGTATACCCCGCCTGTGTGAGAATCTTTATATAAATGCAGAACACAGTGAATTAGGGGTGTATTGCTGTTATTTAGGGGCCCAGATAGTGTGAAAGTATTGCACTGAGGAACCCTGGTTTTATACTGGGGCCCTACAGATTTGCATCACAGCTAAAGAATTATTTCCTCCTTAGCACGCAAAAATATAAGGGTCATTAACATACATGCTGCACCTAAGAGGTATTGGGTTTCTGTGCACAAATTTATTCCCGTCAGCATACAAAACCCGATCAATAACCTGTATTTATGCCCAATTATAGAATTTAATGATTTCAATAAAGTATCACAATTTCCTTAGTGAGACTTCTGTAACATAAAATGTAATATACAATTAAAATAGAAGAGGATATTTTAAGACTAGGTACATATTGGTGTTTGATTTGCACTTAAAAATGCAAGTTCTAATACCAGTGAAACTACATGTCAAATGCAAATGTATTTGATATGTGGTTATGCTATTTGCATTTGGGAAGTAACTGCAGGCCACTCCACCCACCTCAATACATTTTACATTTAATTTAAACGCAATGAAAAGCAGAAATCTGCAATGCTCTGCAAGCTCCTGAACGCACGTAACATTACAAACAGATATGAGATCATTGTAATCAATGGGTACTATTTTCAGATCTGCTTTCATGTGTTGTACTACCAGCAAAGCTGCTAGTACAAGGCACGAAATTGATACTAGAATATATGAGGCATTAATCAAAGTACCGGACCTGTGATCTTATGCCTTTATATAGTCTCCCATCTACTCATAATTTAAATTGCTAGTTTAGTTTACTGAAATCATTCTATCCAAACATTTTCAAGTTTGAGTGTTATTATCCTTTAATTATTTAAATGAAAACATTATGATTTTGTAAGTTAGCTCTCAATTTAAAAACACATATGTATGGCACAAAAATAGGGACTCATTGTTTAGTTAGGACCACCCTATTACCAGAAGCACCTCGACAGGGCAGGTGGCTGATCATACATTTGCAAATGTGTTTAACTGAGAATTGTGCATTTTTATGTACAAGTAGAAATCGCAGCTACTTTACTGGTTAAAGCAGTGTGCTAGGGGATATTTCTTTGTATTTGTTCCTTTCTGGATAAGCCCCACCCTTTCAAGCACTTGCTATGAACCTATATATTGATTGAGAAAACTTCCATTTCTGTAACATTATATCTTTACAAACTGACTTGTGTCACTTCAATGTGAAATTTCATTAAAATAAGGAATACCAATATGTACAAATGCTTTCCCTTTCCAAAAATACATTCCAGAGCTGACAGAAATTGTGCTTAAATACAGCCATTTACATAAACAAATCATCATGTTCCACAAATAAAACTACACCATGGAAATTACCTATAGATGATGTCCAGTTAAAATTTAGTGATGAGCTGAGAAGAACAGTGCTGTTTAGAGCTGACCAACATTTCATCTTGTGGGCTGTAAAGGTTTATACCCATGCAATAAATATACCTAACTCCATTAATTAAATTTATACGGTACATGATAAAATATATATTATCCATCCATCTATCAAGTGATCACCGTTCAGCAATTTTGGCCTAAACACAGTGAAGACGGCTGAAACAGGCTTGTAAACATGTGCTGTGCGGAAATGAAAGTGTTCACTACTGGGAAACCCTTTGATCGGCTATTCAGATAAGGTTTCCCACATGATTGATTAAAATAAGTTTAAAAAACACCATTATTTGCACTGACAGTCATTGTAAAACAAAGCAATATTCCCAATGCAATACATCACCCAGAAGTGAAGGACTGAGAAGGTGGTTATAATTTAAACTGTTAATTTAGCTTGTGCCAAACGTTGACATTCATGCTTCTACACTGAGCTACATGAAATATAGATGTATTCCTATCAAAATGAATTTCTGCAACCTATACACACACATTTCTTCATGTTGGAGACTTGACAGGCACATATATCTGCACGGAGGTGCACAGTAGCAGGCAGCATCTCTGAACAATGCCTCTGCTTTCCTACATATAATTTTAAGCACAGTAATCAGTGTAATTAAGGTGCTTTAAATAGCAAACATAAAAAATATTTTACCACTTATATTGTGAAGTCCTTTGTTCACTACATAACTTTTCAATGGATGAATTCTAACATGAAACGGCACTCAAAATGGTTAATCCTGCAATGCAATGTAGGTTCGTGCCCACGCTTGCCAGGACTGGTCTGGTGGTCAATGGTCTAACACACCCTGCCTGCTGTATTGCTCACAAAACAACTCTTCTGATAGGAGAAACAATGGTTTCTCCTATTATAATAGTACTAAAGAGCCAGGTGGAGCGCCGAGGAAATAGGCACTGGGGAGAACAAGGAGTTATTTGAAATAATTCAAATTGCATGGACTCTCGTTAGCTTACTTTTCCTATATGGTCTATCTATAAGAATGCGGAGTCAAAATGGATGACCTGCTTGTAACCATTCACAAGAATGCTGATGACTCCACAGTATGTGTATAGGGCTAAATATTTAAGTGAGAAGATTTTGGGGGTGAGAAAAAGCAAGTGGAAAAACATTTTTCTGTGAGAAGACTTTAAAAGTTATAACCACTTATGGGCAAAATATGGCTGATGAAAATATTCTGTCACTTGTAGCAACAGGCCATCTATTTCAAAAGTCTTTAGAATAGAAGAATAAAAACGCATTCCTTGACACATGGAGCACTTATCAAAACTATCTACTATTGAAATTGCAATTTTTTGTTTTTCAAAACATATGTGAAGCTTTTATCTGAATGGAAAGTATTTGGGAAGTTGTTGTGTCTAGAACTAAAAACTTTCCCAAGATCCCTCTTCCCAGTGGGGGGGGAAAAAAAAAAAAAAAAAAAAAGGGGAAGATAAGATAGATCTGTAGGTTCTTTTCTGCTGTCAAATTATATGTCAATAGCAAAAATTCTCTCCTTAGCTAAATAAACATTTACCAGTGTAGTTTGATTTTCCAAAGTTATTTTCTTTACTGATCTAATAAAAGATCATTTTTAATTTCTGTATTAAAGCAGGATTCACTAAAGAATAGCTGAAATATCATTATGCCCCACACAGTTGGCCAAACACTGCACATCTGAGTTGTATCATGTAACAGTGTACGAATTCTATGCTCCAGCAAGGAAGACGCTGTATGTACCATCTCTCACCTGCATGTGTAGCATTTCACTTTCATTTCAACCTGTCACAACAGTAGCAATCCAGCTTATTATGTACCTTGGGTTCTTGTGCAAAAATAATTTATTAATAGTTCCATATAGATTCAAGTTTTGTTAATTATTTATATTTAATGGAACTTGCTCTTGATTCAGAACAACCTTAAAAATAGGTTTTACAATCAAAAGTTTGCTTCACGTTTAAATATATTTTTACTATTACTTCTACTTACGCTGCCACTATGTTTCTTGAATAGGTTAAAATTGTAAGATGATTTTACACTATCATTGCAACCTCAGTCTAAAATGGTATTTTAATAATACATTGCTCAGCTTTGACATACATTAAATCTGATGTGAACTGATAATATAGACAGAAATTATTATGTTTGTATGGGTTATAGATTTCTTAAATGAAATGTTGTACAAACACCTGCATTAAGAACAATCCATAGTAAACATCCCCAGGTCTGAAGACAACTTTGCAGAACAAAACGAGCATTTTAACAAAATGTTTTTAGCCTTCATCCTCAATGACACTTGCATAGACAAGTGCAATTTGATATTGGAGTAAACAAAACAAAAAAAGTAATCCGTGGCTGAAATAGCCCGGAATGGATTTTTTTTTTTTTTGGCCTCCAGCCTGGAAAATTCTATGCAGGATAAACGAGATTGCATGAAGTGGGCTTCATACTGGACTCAACCCTCACAAATCTTCAAAACTATTTTGATGTAGGCTACGGAATACAACTGTCTGAATGTTTTCTTTCAGCTTGTAACATATATACAATGGGCAGTGCTAGGGTCATGAGTTTGATCCCGACCAGGGCCCTATCTGTATGGAGTTTGTATGTGCACCCTGTGTTTATGTGGGTTTTCATATTGCTTAGTACACAAAGGAAACCACATACATCCACTAATTTTGAGATCCATGGCTCATGGTAGCTATATGGTCATGATCAACACGTGAAGGTCTAAAGCATACTGTCTGTACCTTAATCTGTTGGTGTAGGTGTCAACGCAGGTTTTCATTTTTGCCAGCAAGGTGCCCACAGATGCTTGTGATTCCATCTGTTCTTCCTCCTCTTCTCCATTGACCCCAGTAAGGGGAAGCAGCAGAGGTACTAATGCTACACATGAAGAGATGGCTCGGAGCAGCTCCAGCAGAGCTCGATACAATGGCACATGTCTGGCCATATCCAACACTAAAAAAAAAAAACAACAAACAAAAAAAAAAACCAATGAAAAACAGAAAAGAAATTATTCAAATAAAGAAATACATTTTGGAAATGTGTCAAGTTACACTGTGTATTCCATAAAGCTTTTTTTTTTTTTTTTTTTTAAACAAAATATAAATAATTAATGTATTAAAATAGAAAGAATTAGTCTGCCAGCAAAATGAACCAATGATAGTCATTAAAGATTATGTTTGAAAACTGGCCAAACGATACGAGATCTCCAGCTTGAGCTTTAACTACAGTAGCAATATGAAAGCACAACTTTTAATAATCACTAACATAACATTATTACTTCATAGTAGATCTTTATATTTATATGCAATGTTGCTAATTAGTAGTCTGATGAATATCTGGTTCCTATTTTGTAGAAGAGGAAACCTGAAGTGCATAGGAATTATCAATTCCTCACTAAAACAACCCTTGCTTTAAGAGAAAAATAAAATTTAAAACAATTATTTAGTCCTTCTATATAGTAGTTACTTGAATCCTAACCCTAGCCTTGCAATGTTCTGCTACGAATACCAGTTACTGCATTACAGAGTGTTAATATTGATTTTAGTGGATACGAGTTGGTAATTATTAGCAGTTTGAATTTTCAAACACCAAGCTGTGACCTTGTGTAAGCCTCTATATATCCCTTTGCCTCAAGCACCACAAATTACTAGTTATTAGTGGTAACATGAATACAGGCATGGAAGTACGTGGTACAGGGCAGCACAGTGTATGGTTTTATTACATGCTGTTAAATTGTACACAAGTAATCAATACCACTAACATAGGCTGCTGACAATGTATTGTAAAGGATATTTACTCACCACACAAAGTCCTGTATACTTTGTGATATCCGTATAGGAGGATAAATTTAAGATAACAGGGCCGTGTAAAGCGTTGGATGCAGCAATATGTTTTTAAAAGTAAATTACTTTGGGCAACATGTTTTTGAAAACGTCTACTCAAAAATAAATAAATTACATATGTTAAGCAAAACAGAGTTACTGCGAGCACTTGTCCATCTCTCATGACAATATGATCACTAAATGGCACTACTATAATTAAAATATGTAAATTATTTTATTTCACAGTAGCAGGAGAGTCCATTTTAATTGAAAAACAACAAAACCCCCCCCCCCCAAAAAAAACAATTACATATACGAAGATTACTTTTAATAATATGCAGGGCTGAATCCCAGAAGACACACACTAATGACCACCACATATTAAGGACAGTTTTTAAAGACCCTTATATTGATGTGACCCTGCAGCCCAGCATTGCTATTGGTACAGAAACTGGAAAGGAGTGGCATACCACACTGCCAGGAGAAAAGTTCTGCTAAAGCAGACAGCTGTGTCTAGGGTCCACTTCCTTCATATTACATCACACCATGTGGAAATGTGGTTTAAACACAATTACTAATGCAACAGAAGATCTAAATGACTTAAGGAGTTTGGACCTCCACAGCTTCCATCCATAAGCTGTAAAGTGCATACAACAAAGAAAGCATGTATCATAAAAACTGCATTTAAAGAAGGTAGTATGCGTTTGGAATGTGAAACCGAGCACCCGGAGGAAATCCACGCAAACACAGGGAGAACATACAAACTCCACACAGATAAGGCCATGGTCAGGAATCAAACTCATGACCCCAGTGCTGTGAGACAGAAGTGCTAACCACTAAGCCACCATTCTGCCCACTCATCAATATAATAATATTTTTAAGAACTTTCAACAAAAATGGTTTAAAAGACATCATTGGACCAGTGTTATCTTATGTGTTAATGGTAATATTTCTCATTTAAATGTAAATTTAGTTAGCTGTAAAGAGGCATAGAGATGGATCAGACTTTTTTTTTTTTTTTAAATCATGACAACAGACTAAGAATTAAACCAATGTATTCAATGTAAGCTCGCATAAGTAGGGTCATCTCTACCCTTTGTCTCACATCTGCAGTGCACCTCCCTGGTAACCCTTGTCTGTACTTGTTCTCATTTTATATGCAATTTTATTTTGGTTGTTTTGTAACTCAATCCACCCTGTAGAGTTTTATGATGATGAAAATAATGGTAGTATATTTAAATGAATTCTGAATGTGTTTAGTACATTTCTGGGTTATGTTTTACGTACAGATATCCCAGCCCTTTACCACTATGAGAACAATCTGCAAACATACAAACACCCAGGGGCCACAGTTCTCATAATAAAATTTTCCAGGTCAGAACTCATTTTGAGGTTTAGTTTTAAAGCACATAACAATAAAAGATATAGGAGACAATTAGCATTCAGAGACTTTCTGCCTTGCTAACATAGGAAAACTATGTTATATATTATATGGATTTTAAAAATTGAACTTCTTACTGGCCATACATACTGATAATGGCAAACATTCCAATATTGGGGGAGTGTGTGTGTATATGAGTCCAATTGGCTTGTCTGAGAAATGATATAGAAACCTACAGGATATTTTTGGGCATGTCTAAAAATACAGTTGGCAGATGATGCCATTGTCCTGTGTGCTCGGTCACCTGTTGATACTGTTGTGGGGAGCTTTAGAGGCGACCTTTATATCTACAAATGTATTCAAGGCAATAAAAATATTTGTTAAACTTACCACAATGTGCAGGTGAGACATAGACACCCCCACTACAAACAGAGAAAAGCACTGTAAGGGATATTTTCACTAGAAGCGTGGTCAGACTATGGAATTCCATACCAAGAAAAGTGGTTAACACAGACTCACTAAACGGAGTTTAAAATGGATTGGATGTCTTTCCAAAAATGGAATTTGTAGCTAGAACTAGTAAATTACACAGCTGGGGTGACCGATACAGAGAATTAAGCCTATTCACTGGCATCAAAAAACAACTCGCTGATATTCCACTAGAAAATTCCATTTAACAAACATATTAAATTAGAAAAACAGATTGGAACACAGTAGTAGCAGCTAGTATAGATTTTATGATAGCCCCAGAAGACTTCTGGGAAGAATAGGAGTCATATGTATTCAATAAGACGTCCTTGTTTTGGGTGCAAGACTTTATTCATGACTGTCCACAGAAATGTTCAATTTGTGACACCACAAGTCTACTCACAGTCAAACAAAGCACAGGGTGGATGTGGTGCTTCCATAAGTAGAAAAGCGCAGTTCATAAGCACTGAAGAGCAACCAATATGACATACACAAGTGAAAAAGAGAGCTCTAAGAGCTAAAGCTCTCTTGTAAAAGGGGAAGAATGATTAATCTTGACTAAAATGTGTCACTACAGAAGATATACAGTAGAAACACTGCACATTCTAGCCTGAAAAGCCATCTACTGCTGTGTGACATCACACAACTATCTGTAAAATAATTGGCATGAGGCTGCCATAAACAACTGAGCACTAAAGGAAAAATATATGATGGTGTCTCGTGACCACAATCAGCCCTCCCTTTGAAGCCAGCAAATTTATTAACTTCATGACATACCTACTTCGTCTTGAACAGCTCCAGGCTATAAAGACCCCATACAAGTTAATATCTCAGATACTTGCATAAATATGGGAGGGAACAGATATTGCTTTTCCATGCTTATTTTATTGGTTTCATCAAGAAAGCTGACATTTTTAAAGCTTTGTAATGTTTTCCATCCGTGAAATGTGGACAAGGTACAGATGTCTATACATTACACAGCAGAAAAGATTAAAAGTAAGCCATCACTCATGTTAAAAGAATGCTGTAATTGGAGCACGCCATGTTCATATTTTATTCCCGATCCCTAATACAAATTGATTTAGCCATTAGCAGCTTGTTCTCACCGCAATAGAGGGCGCCGGGACAGAAAATTACCTATGCAAAAATTGAAAGTTCTATCACCTAGCTTGCCCTCATTAGTTGCTATTAAATACTTTAACCCCATCAATGTTGTAAATGCTGTATAAAGCTAGTTACAGAAAAATGTAGCGCAGCTAGGAGCCTATTAACCTGTGTACACAACAGGCAGATATTAATTGGCACATTCAGTTTTCACATAGCAAATATATAATATGACTTGCAATACCTTTTACAAGAAAAAAACTGAAGGAGACACATAGTAGGAGGTTGCTCTGAAGATCATTAAGATTTTGGAAGTGTGAGGAACAACTGCAACAGGTTTGAATTATTCCAGGTACTGTAAAGTTGTTTCAAAGTCCGCATTTATTTTGTAAATTGCTAGGCAAGAGCAAAAATATGTATAAAGAGCTATAGATGACCACAACAATGGGAAGATCTGGGAGGTCTAATATCATTGTTCGCCCACCAAAAATAAATGCCCGCTTCCACTCTGTTGGCCAAAGTCTAACAAAGCATGTTCATTCACAGCTGAGGAACTACAATTTGTCCAACCTTAGAAACTTCATGTACATACCTATTTGTATCTAGAAAAGTATATAAAATGTGACAATAGTTTGTTCTTGCTCTCTTGAAAAAACCTCCCCACTGTAACATATTGAGATATATGGAAAAAAGCAGAACCAAACTTATGGGCTGTCAAATGGATAATATTGAGCAGTGAAAAAGTATTTTGCAAACCGTTTAACACTTTGAATTCAGTTTAATTGGACGAGTACAGGAATGCGGTTACATTGAAAGAAGAATGTGCATCGGCACCCTCTGAACAAAGTCCGTATTAATAACATTGGAGCAGCCAGTTATATTTCAATGATTATATTTAAAGATGTAGTGATGACCTTTTCCTTGTGCATGTTTTAAAGAAAAATCTTTTTAAATAAAGCGGTACTAACAAACGGTCTTCTCATAACGAACATCTCTTGCAGGGTGGCCCATGCACATATTGCAGAGTTGTTAAGGAACTCATTAACATTTCCGAGTTGTGTAATAAGAAGACACAGCAGGGCCACTTGCATGAACAACAAAAAGGTATAGCAGTTACAGTACACTGTGAAACCACAGGGTAAAAAGCACAGTATAATACAAAAGTCTTCTCATTTCTAATTAAAAGCTTTAAACTCTGCACAGTTGCTAGACGCATAAAATAGCTCAGGTAGTACATTTCCTGAAGGCCTCAGCTTTTCCTCCCACCGATTCTAAATAATTCAGCACTGCAGGCTTTCCTAGCCATCACAACTGTACCTTTCCAAACATATGAATATGGTTCTATGTGCTTCTGGCAATAAAGTCAGTTCCACACATTTTATGCTCTGCTGCATTTTAAACTCATAAGTCACGACTCTTCATCACATGAATTTACCAATGTGTGTCTAAAACGTCAAAGATTGCGACTCCCTGAGGCTCAGTCAATGTCTAGTGGCAGTCACAGAGTTTGCCAAGTCCTACTGAGGTTTGAAAATATGGAGGTAGAAAAACAAAGAGAACATGTCATGGCCAAAACAAAACCCATCCCCAAAAGGTCACTTAAAAAGACACTGTCTTATACTAAACAAAAATGCTAAAATACATTTTACGTACATCTTTTATAGTAATCTTCAGCTCTTTTGCTAGATTACATTTGGTAGCCAAACAAAATTCAACTCAAAATGGTAGCTGTGTGTGTGCTTACAAAGCCCAGTGAGGTTAGGCAAAAATGCTAAAACACAGTCTGTTTTTTGCCCCATTTTCTCCTGATCTGGCACTGGAAGCAAACATAGATCTGCCAACCGGGATGATACAAATTTTAGACCTTTGTGGGCAGGTTTTAAAACATGGCAATAGTTAGACGGGGGAAGGGGGTTTCGAAAATGAATAAAAAAAAAAAAAAAAAAAAGAGACCGTCACCTATAACAACAACGACTGATACAATATAATCAAAGCATTCCAACCACTCCTACATAACTTTATCCCAAGCAAAGTGAAATATCAGCATTGTACACCAACGATAAGCTACAAGAAAAATAAAATGATTGATTGTGACAGGTCCAAATAGATTTAATGAATAGAAATTAGTAATATATTGCACAAAGATTTTACAACTGCAGTGAATGGTTAGAAATGTCAGCCATGGTTAGCTCAAATATTATAAATCATGTCACAATGGAAATTAAACAATTTCATACTATTCCCCATGACCAGAAAGCATCTCAATTAGAAATCCAGAAATCTACACACACATGAGAAAATTATACCAGTTGTAATTTAAAATAAACATCAACAGACAGGATTTTTAATTTGATCCAAATTCCTCAAAAATATCACAGAAGGCACTTGCGATTTTTGCAACTATTTCAAGCTACTGCCTAAGCAAACTCCAGAGGTATTTCCGCCTGGTATCTTTAACAAACTGTTTCCAACATTTGTAAAGAATAAAATACATACAACAATTCAGAAAGATATTTATGAAACATTTGCAGACATAAGGTTGAATTAGTATTGTTGGATTCTTTTTTTTTAAGGAATAAATGCTGTGAGTGTTGTCTTTGAAATTATAAGTGGTAAATCCATAATAAATGCAATGGCCAAGCGCGAGAACGAGATTTGAGCCTCTAACTTCTTTCCACCACCCCTAAACTGTCTGTTACCTGCCCTCCTGGCTCATTCTACAAGATTTACCTTCAGATCTGCGATTCTCATCTGTCATAACCATCTGCTGAAAAGGTTGTGACTCTGTCCACACTCTACAGATATTTGCCTATGCTGCTGCTCATGAGTGCGTACACACTTCCACGTTTGCATGACATTGGTCCATCGTTGATCTTGACGTTTATAAAAGATGCAATGTGTTTTGGTACAATACAACATGATCGTGGGAGCGTACACACTCATGCAATATCTGAAAAAACTGTCTTGAATCATGTGATCTGCACGATAATTGTATAGATGTGTACTCAGCTTAAGTCATACAAGCTGCCTAAATTGCAGTTATTTCAAACCACGAGATTCATTACAACTAGAGAAGCTTCTGCAGCATGCCTATTGAATTAACATGAAGCACTGATATCTAGGATGTGTCTTGCAGAATATTAAGCAGGCTGTCTTGTAATCTTGTGAAGCTTCTCCTTGATAGATCCTGATTAGCTGTTAATATGTACTTCTGTAGACTATAAAATGTACACCAATGTTCACAGTTTGCAATTTGTTAGAGGTTACCATGCCAAAATCAGAATGTGTATTACAAACCTATACAGATTTTCATATCATCAATCAGAAAAGGGATGACGCAAATAGCACATCGGGACAGATTCAAGGCGTAAACACTTCACCATTTCAGATATATAATTTATCTCTCCTTTGACAATATCAATGCAAAGACTGTGGCTACTATTAATAATATGGTTTCAAACATTATTTGAAACACCTGTTTTAAAATATTAAACACAACTGCCTTTAAATAAAAAAAACAAAAACCCAGGGATAATCTTCACTAATTTCTTTTACACATCATCCCCATTACATAGCATTATTATTTCCATTTTTGCAATTGTCAAACATTTTCCCTATTGCACCGAAACGTTTGCAACCAAACATTTTACTGCCACTTTAAAATGTGAAAAAAACAACACAGGTTAAGGACATAGAATGGGAATTAAGAACTGATTATTTTCTCTTTTTGTTCCTGTTCCCTTGATTGCTGACACACAGGATTCAGTTCAGAGAAATCTAAACTGTATGGAGGCTAAATGAAGGTTTGATGCCTTGCCCTAAACAAGAATAAGATTACATTCAAATTAACACAACCAGCTGCATGGAAGATCCATCAAGGTATCCCTGGTATGTAAAAATAAATTTAAAAATTCAAAAAGTAATAATCATCATGCAAGAAATACACATTTCAAAGGGGTTCGAGCAGATGGATAGTTATCTTATTAGGTATATTTCTGTGGTTGCACAAACTGTGTAATAGTATACAGAAAGCATACAAACAAAAATCTGTATCTCCTACATAATGGACATACAATATATTAATTTACTGTATTAATTTCAAACTGAAAATAAAAATAAGTGTATATATATTATTGTGTGCTAAGCATATCCAGTTGCGGTAGGGATGACCATTTTAACATGCACAGTAAACACAGTATTTAAACACTGTAGATGTTACACTTTCTTCCTTACTGAACAATAAATTCCGATATTGGCGACAACACAAGAAATGCTCTTAATATCAGCATATTTACTGCATACAGCAAATATGTTTTGCTAACGTCCATACTAGGCTAAGGTAATTAAAGAGATCAATGAGGTAGCTATAAGTTTTCAGCATGCTTTTAGAAAGAAGCTGTAAATAAACTGCTGTATCTTACCAGCAAAAATAGAATTTAGCATGGAAACTCATAAAACGTGGTCAATGAAAGCAAGCCATGCATGTAGGGTCAAACAGAAGATGAAATCATGGAAAAAATTCTGTTTTCAGACAAATACTTCTTAAAAGACAACCCTGTTCATCCCTAAAAATGGTCTTAAAAGGCATTTTGAAATACATAACTTTACAAATTGTTCGGAAAAACTTCATGAATCATTATCTATTAAGTTGTTGATATTTTATACAAATTAACAGCACCTTATTTACACACTGTTAAGTACTAAACTGCGATCAATGTGTTCATGTCTAAGCAACTTATGAAGCTGAGAATTTTATTTTACAACTAGATAGCTCTATCGTATTATAATACATTTTTAGGAGTTTTTGTAGCAACAAAATCTTCGCACTGTGCCTAAATTTCAGTTATTCAACTATATTACAGGGCAGAAGGATTCAGAAAACCCTCACTGATTCCTTTGTAAGAATGTATTTGAATATCAATATGTTTTAGAAATTATGAGTTAGTTCACACTAATCTTTTGTGAAATTCTTATTAATTTAGGACTAAACAGGACTTCACCAATTGTAATATTTCTATTTAAGAGTGAACTGTTTTAAGTGACCAATAAAACAAGATGTCAACATTGGCCGAGGGACCGAAAACAACAGACAGCATTTTAATCCACCCAGATAGACAGAATTTATTGCATATTGCAATTAACTTATTTTTTGGAACACTGTAATCCTTTATGTACATTTGTAACCGGTTTTCATTGTTCAAATAGTATAAAACTTCCCTTTGTTGACTATCAGGGGGAAGGTTCAGTAATGAAACGCCAAGCTTACATTTTGGCTGCGCTCCGTAATTCAATATTAAAATAATGTTTTATTACATAAATGTATTAATTTTAAGAAACTGGACAAGACAATTATTTTCCACTTTAACATATAACAGTGACTATTTTATAAGGTTCAGAATTTTAGAGCAAAAAGAAAACTCCTTATTTATTAACACAAGCTAATAAGCACACTACTGTGAATATCAGGGTCGCAGCCCAAAAGCATATATTTTGTGGTCTGTGGGTTAAGCAAAGCGGGCTGTGTGTGTTGAGGTGGTCTGGTCGCCAAGACTGAGGCGCTCCCCCCGCCTGCTATCCCCCCCCCCGTTTGTCCACCAGCACTCGTCTCCCTCTCCTTACCCACGCAGTGAATGTTGGGTGTGACATCATCACGATCAACATTTGCAGTGCGGATTGCCCAGGGAGCAGCCACAAGAAGAAGAGATAACAGAAGAGAAGAAAGAAGGCAATAGAAAGGTAAGTAAAAGGGAGCAAATGCAGCATAATGGAGGGCACAGTGTAAAACAGGGGAGATAGATGAATGGGAGTAGAAGCAGCATGAAGGGCGCATGGTGAAACAGGGGAGATAGGAGAAGGGGATCAAAAGCAGGAGGGCACAGTGTCAAGCATCGGGAAGAAAACTTTAAACTTTTTTTTCTTTTCTTAATATACCTTAGAAAAATTGTATATGAGACTTTCTTTTTCGTGTGGCCCACACAATCTTAGACTTTGATTATTTGAGCCAACTGGGGTTTTGAGTTTGACATGCCTGGTGTATAAGTGGTATTGTGGCAAAAATAAATATAAAAAAAACCCCTAAAGGATTACTAGCCATAAATTTGGTGTCAGTAGTTGAGTGATCCTCTTTTGACCCGATTAACATTATATTAAATTAGATGTGATGTTCTATTTAAATAATCATTTCCATAAAGTGCAGAAATAAGAAAAAAGGAGGAGTTTCTAATACAAAAAGTACAAATAAAACAATGGGGAGGGGGGAAAAGGAAAATGTTTAAAACAAATAAAATCTTCCTTCAAAGGGTTAAAAAAAGGCCTACATTAAAATCTTATTTTGACATTGCTGTGGCAAGAATTTAAAGTAAAAATAAAAAAAAAAATCCATTTTGCTTCCAATCTCTAAACTGGCAAATACAATCCACCATGCTTTATGAAGCTGCTGAATGCAGACACATTTGAGGCCTTGTGTTTCTAACTTTTAATGTTACAGTTATCTTCTGATATTCTGTTTCTTATCTATTTTTGAGTGATAGATAGGCTATTACCTTTAAGGTTATACCTTTTAAGGTACTGAGCAAAGAAAATGACAAGCAGCTGTAAACAGAAAATGCAAAACATAATGCACACTTTTAAAAAAAAATAAAAAAAAAAATATTAATTTAAGGTTTTACTTGACACAATTTCCATGTATTGGTTACTAGCATTGGGGGCTCCAGCCACTGTTTATGGCTAGACAACAGCAATGTGGATGTATCACCCTCTGAAGTAATCATAGTGCATGATGAAACGCGTAAGGGCTTAATACTACTATTGTGTTTACTTACATCCAGCCCTTTTTCACATCCCTGATCAGCATTCTAGGTTCTCTCTTAGATCTACACATTTGTTTCAGACAGATTCATTTTGATAATGTTACCCAAAGGACCCACTGCAAAATCTAGGAACAGTTTGTGTTAATTCTCAGCACAAAGAGTACCTGGTTGCTGGATAAATACACGTGGGGAAAGTGAACACTGACCCAGAACTGGTTGCAAGTTTATTTTGCTTATGCGTGTCCTTTCCTCTCACACATAATTTGGATGTTGATAATCATACTATCTTGCTTAGATTGTCATGAACGCCTCCGTTCAAGACATGCTCTGCATGAATTTAATAAAGATTTACACTTACATTTCTATTATATCAGTCTGGAAATTACCATTGGTTTGCCAAACAAGCAATAGCACGCAATTCATCTGACTTTGTTGATATGGAACATTTAGTGCTCAGTTGAGATTATGTGGCTGTATTATACGAACTGAGAAAAGTCAAACACTATCTTTTCATCTGGTTTTAAATTATATATTTATTTTGGCAATGTGTATTTTACCATTATTTTTAATTTTGTTAATGAATTGTGCTTGGGTACAATCATGTACACCATGTACTAATTTATTTCTGATTATTTTTTTCTGATGGTTATCTGCAGAGCTGGATGAATAATCCTAGATACGATTTTCAACCAACAGTGTGATTTCATTCAGGTATAGCCGCTGACGCATTTGATCTTTGTAGATTTTATCAAAGCATCTCAACAGCTATACCTCAATGAAATCACAAAGAAAATAGTAGTATATGGGATGATTCTTCTAGAAGTTCAGGTTACTTATGTGTCACTAGAACAAAAATGTAAGCAACAGACTAAAAGTTTTGTGAACAAATAAAACAGCAATTGCATTTTGAATAGTGAACTGACTAACAAATGGCTGTTACACTCACTCCATCCAAATCAGGATTCACTGGCAGGATAACGAGTCAATGGATAGTATGACGTGGCCCCCTCGTATTTACAAGACATAAGTGTACAAGTACAGCCACTGGTCTCCAGTTTGCATAAGGAGTAAATAGACGAGCGATAATAGAGAATATTGTGAGCTGCAAATTATATAAAGCCGGGACAAAATCATTTATGTGGGACTGGTGGTTCCTAATTGGTTTAGTATTTCTACAATAGATCAAATACCTTGAATAATCCCGCATTTGAATTGTATGTATACTTTATACTTTAATTTTGACACGTAAATTAGCAAATGAGTTAACCTTTTAAAACCCTTGCCCAAGCAAAATGAAAGATTTTTTTTTTTACACCTAGATCTAATTTCCTAAATAAAACTCGTAATAAAATGTAAAGGATTGCTTTAAATTGGGAGTTTTATCCATTTAGCCACAATGCTTATTATTCACAGCAGTATGCCATAACGTAATTAAAGTTTTCCTTTTTACGCCAATATTCTGGACCCCATAATAGAAAGATCTTTCTACATGCACCCATTCTTGAAAATGTCTGGCACTCCGATGGAACATGTTGAAATGCACTACTAGTTTTCACAACTTTGAGCCTCACGGCTCCCATACCAGCAAGCGTTTCACTGCATTTTAATTGGCTTGTACTCTCGCCAACTTCAGCAAGTGGCTGGTTCACTGAAGCACATTCTGAGCTTACCAAACTAACTTTTTATGTTCAACACCATTAACAAACATAGGGACAACGGAAAAGGGCACGATTGGACTCTTATCAGAAAACAGACTACTTTAAATATGATACATGGAAAAGAGTATAACATACTCATTATATTTTCTACAACTAACTCAAAGCTTCTTTAGAGCTCAGCTTTATCTGCTTTTCTACACTCCATATTAAACACTTATTTTCACTAATTTATTGTCACTATTTTTTTTCTAGATGAATGACTGACTTACAGAAAAATGGTGCTGCATCTGTTCTTCACAATTATAGACACTGATAGACACAATACTATGGGCGCATACAAAAACACTGTTGACCAATGTCTTATTGTCATAGTGAAAAATCACATAACTTTACAAACCACATACCGCAGTAACTCTACATGGATAACTATACACTGCAAAGAGATAACTTTATCAGGCATATATTGCTGAGAAATACCCATACTTCCAGCCCATATTGCTCAAACAAACCTCCAATTACCCCCTAAAGTAATCCCTATATTTAAGGATACACCTCGATTGGCAAGTGAACATTAAGCAGATTACCCTACATGACTACAAGGGTGCAAGTCACTCTGCTGCCACCAATGAATAACCAACGCGTAGAGTACAGAAAAGTGGTGCACAGCTGCATACCTTAGGAGACCAGGTTAATCTCTACCCACTCTCTAAAATGACCACAATGCATTCCATATACATAAACACAAAATATATATATATATTAATTTACAAAGTGATAAATTAGCAAATCTTACTCAGATAGTGTAGATTGTACATTTTAACAAACAATTGAGAAAACAGTTTCACCTTTCTAGGCTACTTCAATAAATTAATGAAATACTCTAACACACACACACTTTATACACACATATACATACATATATACACATACATATATACACACACATACATATATACACACACATACATATATACACATACATACATACACATACATACATATATACACATACATATATACACATACATACATACATACATATATATATATATATATATATATTATATATTAGCAATTTGAAACACACAAAAGGAGAAAGTTCCCTAACTCACAGTCGCAGCTTTTTGAATCGGAGCCCAAATGGTATAACATACTACATTGTCTCCATGACTTTCAAGGTGACCTTTTTCCAATTCGCCTTGACTATACAATAGTTATTTGTATTAATTTACAAATAGTCATAGTGCAAAAAGTTCTCTGAATGTCTATTAAGATGAACCTTGGCCTAACCAAGAATTACAAATCTGATTTCACCAAACTGAACAGGCATAAAGTACATATCCATGCAGAAATGAAAATGATTGCAATTTGCTCAATATGGATGATTAGATAAAAAGTTATACAGGAATAAGCGTCTCTTTATCTTTCAACAAAATGCCTGGAACACTGCTGCCATATTAGTTAATTTTAATCTAAAAGTAACCATACCTTATCACCATCATGATTTAAAAAGGAACCCCAATGCTGATAATCAAAAAAGTCAAGCATTCCAGGCAAAGTATTATTTAGCTTTAAGAATGCAGTGCTCAGGTACTTACTGTTTCAGAGAAAGTTTACATTAGTGTCATTATTGCCTGCCTAATACATGTGGCTGCATTATGCAAAATAACTGAAAGTGACAGTTTCAGCATTATTCCAACTTTGCTAAAAGAACAATGATTCTTATAACTTTAGTCTGAGTATACAGTGCTATTACTACACAATTTTAACATGTCATTTAAAGTGCAAGGCACTACAACTGCAAAAAGTGTACAAAAAGGATTAATGTCTGACTTTTATAGCAACATGCTTGAGGACTTATTCATGTTCAGTAAGAGTGAGACTCCATTCACTCAACAAGAAGTATGTATGTTTGAATGTGGATCCTGTTTACCAACATATCCAAACTGCATGCAGGTCCAACAGTAATGCACTACTTTCAATGCAGTTTACAAAGCTTAACTAAAATGGGAGTTTTTTTTTAGATGTCAAATCTAATGTCAATATAAATGTTGCCTCCTCTTCGCTTAAAATTAGTTTAATGCATTCTTGGGTTTGTAAAAATGAAAAAGGCAAATGAAATAAAAAATACTTCTGTATGCTTTGGAGGAATTTAGCTCGTTCTACCCACATCCAACAAAAAACCCACACACAAAACAGATAAATGTGAATGCATTATTCAATGATATTTTTGTTAATATGACAGGGATTTACACCATTACATTATTTAATATAGATACATTCAGATGTGTGAAATAAAGCCATTTTGTGAAATACAAGTCAGCATATTTATATGACATTTTCATGCTAGGTCAGCAGTACAGCTTTAGATCCTCAATCATTAAAAGGTTGCTGTAACACACAAATAAACCTCAATCTGATAAACACTACACATTTTGTGTGTGATATTCCTGTGGCAAGAATCAGAAAAAAAAAAAAAAGACTATTTAATGCCATCTACAAAATTCTCTGATATAAGCACACACACATGCACACATATACATAAACACACATACTTTCTAATTTTCAGAAGGTTAGTTCAAATAATTGCTTTCCATAAACAGATGCTCGAGGGACATTACCCTCCAGCCATCAGCAATGGTTACAGCTTCATGACGCATGCACTGTGACCCATCTGATTTGGGTGACGAGCTCACGATGAGTGACTATAAAGGAAAGGCAGTGCCTTCCCTAAAACAGTATGCCTGTCGTAACAAAGCATGGAGAAACAAAAAGGTAGAAGCAGCTTTTCAGCTCCAGTGCCCTAATGTCACCATTTGTCACACAGCTTTCCCTTACAGCTTCCAGGACTGGGGGTTAACGCTCACTCCCCTCCCTTCCTGTATGCACAAGCTACTCTCTGGAATTGTTGCAGATTTCAAATGTGCCTGGCCTGACAATGGTGCTGCTGCGCATTGTTATGCAACTCACTGTCTGGGAGGGCAGCTTGTAGCCACTTTATTCTGCAAGTGCCAGGTGCGTGTTTAGTCAATGTCACGGCTCGCTACTGTAATGCAACCCAGAGCACGGCCACTCTCCTCTGCTGGGGCTAGTTACTGAGTTATACCATGTCCAGGATCATGCCTTGGAACGATCTGCCAGTGATGCCTGCTTAGGTGTAAAGCGTGCCTGTTACTGGGAACTGGTACTTAGAAGATGCAAGTCTCCAGAATACCCGTCAATGGCAAGCACTACTGGAAATAAAACCATGTTACCAGGAATAAGACACATGAGAGGAATGGGTGACTTACAATCTCATAAGGAAAAATCCAGAAAAAGCATTCCACTAGGTCAATGAAAAATATATACTGGTGAAAAAGAAAAGAAAATCACTCTTTAACAGAAGGTGCTACCTGCTAAACGGAGGAAGAAGAAAAAAAACACAAGTTGAATTTGAACTGAGGACAAGCTCCTGGAAAGCTGTTCTCACGCTGTGGTTCAATATCGAGTGTAGCATCCTTTTCACGTTGCCTGGATTCATTGGATTAATAATAGACTGAGCATCCGTGAATTTTGTTACTCTTTGCCATTTATTATTAAGGGGGAACAGGCGAGGTGTAGTACATGTATACATGTGTGGTACAGCTCTTCTGGAAGATAAAAGCTTGGCTTTCCATTGTGTTGAGGACACAGAAGCATGCCTGATGCCACTGTACTCCTGATGCAGAGTAGGGTAAGAAGCAATTCTTATTCATAATCCAAATCACATTTCAAATGTATGCATGCTGAAAACAAAAGGAATCCCTCAACTAATTGCCAATGGGAAGGAAAAAAAAACAAAAAACAAAAAACACACACTCCAGCACCTATTCAGTACACTGAACTACAGTACCCTCGACAATGGAGACAAAGAATTGTACACAGCTTACACCTCCCAGTAGGAATCTTTATTATCACTAGCCAGTTTTAATTATTCATCATGAAAAGGGACAATAGACACTTAAAATGGAACGGGCATGGTCGGGGCACATAGCAAACATATTGTGAATTGTAATTAGTAAAGGTTTTTTTTTTTTAATTTAAATTAATCCACCAAGCCTGTATGAAAATGGAGATTTCTAATAAAACAATGGCTACATATGCTGCTTGAGATAATCTGAATTGCTACACGGATGCTGTCAGGAGATTGCCACACAAAAGTAAAAATGCATTAAATAAAAGCGGCTGCTTGCTTTAAAAAATGTAAAAATCAGTTTTCTGCTTATTAGTTCAATTTAAATATATTTTAAAGCTATATGGCAGGCAAAGAAGCTTTAACTTGTACAAATGCATGCATATGTATATACGTGGCTGTAATACCCCATAGAGAGCACAATTAAAAAAATAAAATGGAGTATGTAGAATTTAACCTGCTTTTGTATTACATTCAAATCTATGTTTTAATTGAAGAAAATATTTGCATAATGGTAAAAAACATACTGATAGGCTGTGGCACAGCAAGTGATTATAAACAATAGCATTCTTCCTTCATGAAGGGACCTCTCACCCACAACATAACAGAGCAAACCGCTCCAGCACTGAAGAGGGTTAACTGGCAATTCAATTGCAAGTGTACAAATGGATTATAGAGCACTCAATTTATCAGTATGTCAATAGCCATGTCCACTACAATGGATATGAAGATACATTAAAGACAAATACACAATGGTTGGCTGGTTGCAAGCACCCAGTTTAAACAGAAGTACTTTCTCATGTTTTAATAACATGCAATTTGCCTGACAATGACCTGCAATGCCCTCATTAACCATTACTATATGGGCTTCAAGGCTCTACAACATCAATTCAGTTTAATTACACATTTTTGGGTCTTTGCAAAAAATAAAAAGGACATGGTATGCTACGATGGAAGAGTTACATTGTTTGGTGAACACTCTAGTGAGATTTGTGATCAGAAAGAGGTCACACTTTGAGTAAGGTTTTGCCATTTCTACCTCAATTACTTTGCTCTTCAAACTTCCAGAATACCTACATGTGTACAAATGACAGCACAGCTAAATGGTGTGCTGTATGTAAGCATTATATAAAAGTAAATTGTATCTTGTTCCTTCCATCCCATTTTTTCTAGATAGTCTTCGGAGAATTGCTGAAGACATTTCTGGGAAACATGGTCACGTCTGCTCTAACAGCAGCAGCAGCGGAAGTGAAGAGGCAAGAGGAGAAAGAAGAGAAAGAGGAGTCCATTTTAGCCATGCTGGGAATTATAGGGACTGTGTTGAACCTCTTTGTCATCGTGTTTGTGTACATCTATACAACCCTCTGATGGTCTTTATCTATGCTGGGTGCTTAAAAAGAGAGTGTAAAACCTCAGTGATTATATAACAAATGGCAGGGGATAAGCTGATATGTCAAGGAGGCTCCTCAGACCATCCAATACATTCCAGTGCCAAGTGCCTAGTTGGACCATGGGCAATTGAGCGGATTTGCCAATGTAGATAGGAGTATGAAACCAGGATGAGCAGAAATAACTCACGTGCAGAGGTGCAACAGTACATCAGTTTTAATAAAGCCCATGAGTGCTGTGTTACTGCCATAATATCCAAGATACAGGAAATAATATTTCTATAGTCGTGTCCATCTTATGGCATCTCACTCACTCAGTAGTAGAAAAAAAACCATTCAAACTCTTAAGTTCCATATAAGACTTTCCTACTATATGCTTCCATACAGGTACATCAATAGACGGATAACACATGTCAATACATTTTTTTCTCAAAATACACTTTTAAAGCACCTTACTAAACTTGTCACCTTAAAAATACTCTGCTTTAACAGAGTTAAAAGTAATTACTGTGAATTACAAGGCATACAATAATAAAATGTTTTAATCAAGTCATCCATGCTTGGGTAAGGAAAGCTAGGCAAAGTGTGAGCCATTAAAAGTTAGGTCACGCTGAGTGTTACACAAGATAAGGCGATTACAATCCATGTGGCAAATTGTGGAATTGTGGGAATTGCTAGTGAAGCTAAGATTACCGTTTTGAAATATTAACAGGAAAAAAAGAACAATTAAGGGCATGGAGACAAGATAACAAAAAGACATATAGCTCCGATGTCTGTACATTTGTAAATTTAGCTTAATTAATAACCAACTCTATCATCCATGCAAAAATGCTTTGAACAATCTCTAGGTGTCACATATAGCTCTGGCACTTGAGCAAATGCAGTTATTTAAATTACAGTCAAGTACCAAGTATAACAAAGCACCAATTTCACATGCAACATCATTTTAAATGCTTAAGTTGAATATTGCTACATTTTACCTTACATTTAAAGACCATCATGGGGCATATTCAATTGTCTGGATTCGCCGCCGCGTTAAAACTACTACCGTTATTACGGTAATAGTTAGCTGGATTTCAGCTCGCGGCTCAGGGAGCTGCAAGCTGAAATCCAGCGAGAAAAGTACCGTAATAACGTTTTTTCAGCGTACTATTACCGTAATAACGGTAATAGTGCGCGGATGGCGAGATTTTCAGCGTTTCTGCCGACAATTGAATATGCCCCCATATGTTTAACACACAGAATAAGCTTGGAAGTTTGTTCTAGGTGTGCCATGGTGTCTGCACAGCTATGTCTACTTCTCTGTATGCCCTGTTGTCGATAAAAAAGTATATTGTATAAAGAGTATTTACACCCATGACAATACAGTGACAGCCAGTACTGACTTGATTTATTCAAATTCTTGTTCAGCAAAGATGGTGCTTTACATTCACCAACTATGGACACACACACTGTAGTGACACTGCTGAGGATGTTTTGATAGGTGTGTGGTCAAGCCACTGCCATTTTTTTGGTTTGATTATTTAAATCAATTTCCAATACAGTGCACTCCATATACTTATGAAAAGCCATGTATTTAAATATTAATAATATGACTTTGGTTAATGCCACACCAGGTCAGACAATTCAGGTTTTTATGGACTATATATATAAAGCCACTTGTTGATTAAGTTTCAGGGTGTGACCCTCAATCTGCATTGCTGGCCAATTATATTAGATCTTCTGCACACATATTAGATAAATAAGTTCAGTTTAAACATTTTATAGATTTGTAGCAGCAGCTATAACAGAAGTGAAAGACACTGCAGAAAACAATGGCTGCCAAACGGGTAAAAAAGCAAAAATTAGACAGAAAACATACACGATCTTACATAGAGATGGTTTCATGACATGCCAATTGTTGGCAAAAACATTTTACCACAAAGTATGACAAGTGTAGGCACACAAATCCAGATATTGCATGAATCAAAAACACAAGTGCCCTAGAGAAACACAACGTCAGCAGAAACTGTAGCCCAATATTTATGAGCTATTTTATCAATTCATAGGGTAAAAATCTACCTATACCCCCTCAGGTTTAATCGTTCTTAAATAGATTATAAGAGGTATACCATGCCGACAGCTCTTTTCATCATTTTGACTTTTATAACCAAAAACGGATTTGTAAATTTCATTTTTGATCAAATTATACAATATAATCATTAAAATGAACACTAAGTGCCCAAACATTCATTTTGCATAAAGCAATAATGTTCTAAATCTAGAAAGATGTATTAACATTGCTTATTGATCTTGCCAAGTGAAGGGAACAAAAGCTTAATAACATAAGTACAAAGCTTCTTTGATTCTTTGACACATGACCTGCCAGAACACACATGAAGAACTAATCATTTTCTTTACAAAAAAAAAAAATCTACATAAAAAATCTAAAAAAATTAAAAAGGAAAATAACATTAATCTATTGGACAATAGTTTTCTGTCTGACACCATGCAAATCCACCAGCTACTTGCACAAGCAGGGATGTGCAACGAGTAACTCAAAGTTTTTAAGAGATGGGTCTATTTAATCTGATGTTATGAGCTTTTAAAATACATGCATCAACAAACCACAACCAGCATTGGGTACAATGCAAAAATGTCACACATTAAACTACAGTGCTGTGCTATGACGGCAAGTTATTTGCCACATAGACATGTATTTTACTTTCCAAAGATAAGAACTACCTTGGGTTATGTTATGTGAAAACCTGCTAGTACACGGACTGGGAGGTAGAGTGTGAGCTGCATGGCAATGCAAACTGTTTTTCTGGTGATTTTCAGTTTTGGCGAGGAGATTTACCCCATTGTGTTAGTGAGGAAAATAGTTTGGTCAATTCCAAAGTCCAAACCATGATGTGATGTCCATTCTGGGCACACAACTTGTAAACTTACAAGTCTTATTCTTTCTATTCTGCAAACAGCAGTCACCACACCTCATGTGACAGAAATGGTAGATATATAACACTTTTCAACATTCAAAAGATAACCATATATGCGAATACATGAATGAGGTCAGCTTTTATGATTGTTGGAAAAATCACTATTTGCCAATGAAACAGGGTTTAACAATTTGCATGCTGTTGCAACAGCTAGCTTGGTCTCCTACTGGGAACTAGGCATGGGATGTGTCTGTTATATATTACCATCGTCACCAACAGTTTAAAATAAATTTCCTGGGAGACACTGCTGCTGGACAGGTGCACATTAGAAATTCACATATCTAGGAGGAGCTTGGGGAACGGCGCTTCCAGCACTCACATATTTTCTCAACTTAATCACATAATTTTAACTTTAAATATGCTTCTTTAATACATTAATTTGTACCGTGCA
Source organism: Mixophyes fleayi (assembly GCF_038048845.1). Classification (NCBI taxonomy): domain Eukaryota; kingdom Metazoa; phylum Chordata; class Amphibia; order Anura; family Limnodynastidae; genus Mixophyes; species Mixophyes fleayi. Next base: position 277,648,169 of record NC_134404.1, on the reverse strand, counting down.
TATGTTTAATTGTGATCAAGAAAAACGACAATTTTAAGGAACAAATTGTAAAAATCTGGGAGCGTCTTTGAAAATGAGGAAAAGTTGGCAACTATGTAAGTCACACTTTTTATAATCATTAGACCTCATTCAGCAGTTCACATTCAAGAGACCTACAACAGCTAGTAAAGATAAGAGCCATGCAAGACATCATATTTCAAATAAAGGTTACTGAAAAATAATGTACATAACCAGAAATGATTAAACAAGACTCCTCTCAAATTATATTTCTCTCGATACAAAAGATATACACAGAACAGTGAAAAAACAAATAACATAAAACTTACACATCTTTGGTATAAAAGTAATGATTTCTTTGAATGCAATGGATTTTCTCATTGGTCTTTGTGTTATGTACAGAAAAAAAAGACAATGCTAAAAGACAAATATCAAATTATATCTTTTAAAACTAAAGTAATTTCACAAAAGATAAGGCATATTTTAACAACATGGTGCAAATTGTATTGGGCGGCAACATATAGTAATCAGACATTTAGTTCCTTCGTTTAACTTACATTTAACTAATTAGAGATTACCTCTGACTGGTAAATGAATCTTGAGCTTTGCAAGCGGATGTTTAAAATAATGGAAGAGGGGGTGATATTGTTAATCTATTTCCAACAAGCCATGGATACATAACACTACAAGACTGCTGTCAACAGTGTCAATGAAAGTGGAGTGCACTAGTTTGCTTAATGCTACAATTTTTTTTACATTTTAATTCCCCTGTAACAGATGGAGATGAGCAATGCCTATGAATGCCGACAAAAAATGAAAAATGTATTGTTTCTGATCTTATTAATAAAATAATCAACTTAAGTCAATTCTGACTAGAGTCTCTGTTAACACTGAGAGAAAGCAACATTTTTATAGTGCATGTTGATGTTGTCTGGTGATAGCAGTCCATTATTGCAGTATTTTACAGTTACAAAGTGACATTTTTTAATATGCAGATGCTGAAGAATTTATCTTAGGCTCTATACTGAGGATTGAATAAATGGTATTCAACACCTATTAAAGAGAGTGGAGGAAACATTACAAATGTTTCTAAATGCATTGATCTATTTTATGAATTCATGACAAACCGGCACAGGTACACATTAAACAAATTGTGGCGTTTAGGGGCATGTACCAAAAATAGTACATTTTATTTAAACCTGACACACAAAGGCATAAAAAATCAAAGCCCTTACCAGGATAATGTCAACATTATAAAGACATAAGATGTCAAATAAAAGTACAGAATATAAGATACCAGGGATTTAAACTATAATGCTATATGAACGCTAGATTGAACGGAAATGTGTGTGTGCCTGCTGTAGGTGTCATGGAGCTAGAATAAAACACTTAAGCTAATAATGTTGACATTACAAAGAATCTCTACTTGCTGCAAATCTGTTTGGGATAAAACCGTATTGAAAATAACATTGAGATTAGTTTGACCACACAAAAATGGCTGAACAATGTGCTATAAAGTTTATGGAAGTATGTCTGAGGATACTTTAATCACTCCAGAAAACTCTGCAGTGGTGAATTAGCAGAACACTAAAAACAAAACAATAAAACAAAAAAGTTGCATGCACATTTCAGTAATCATTTATTTCCTTTTGTTTTGTTGTTGATCCCATAACTGAATCCTGCTATTAATTACCCCCTTGGGTTCCAATAATATGGGAATGAATAAATCACTGTACAATGTTCAAGCAATTGCGATGTCACCAATAAGTCAGTCTTCCCTACTTTCCAACACCAGTAAATCCAGTTTTGACAGATCAACAACTATTAGGTATATTGAATCTAATTATACTGCCAATTAAGGAGTAAAACTGAATAGTATACATTATGTAAAACATGAAATATAATGTATACACATTCAATTCTGCAACTTATATCAGATATGAATATATTTGTGCATTTATCTCTGAAAGTTATAATTCGTTATAAACAGGTATAGCCATCGGACCCGCCCACATTGCCCCCTAAATACCGGCAGTGTGATTGTTGCCATTTTCAGCATTTCTTTTATATAGGTGTTAAGGGGATCGGAATTAATTCGTGTCACTGTTTAGAATATTTGTTATTTCTTTATTGTCACTATTTTGTGTGTCTGCATTTTACTGTCACTGTTCTTGGTGTCTGCATTTTCGTAATAGGAATTTCGTACCCCACCCCAGTAAAACGTATACAAAAGTCCCAGACCCCCCCCATCTCAGATCACTATCAAAAATATACCACTAGTTCAAAATGAAGTTGTTGGTTTTTTTTTTTTTTTATTACCATGAACCAGTAACTTTCAGATTAGTACACTTGAGTTTCTTTTACTATGCTAAAATAACTCCCAATAAATGCTAATACTGTATAACCAAAATTACATGTTGCTTTCAAGATAAAACCAGTTTAGAAAACAGCAGTAGAATAAAGTGATCACTATGATTAATTCAGCTGTGCATATAATAAAAGATTACATAATATCATCTTAATCTGTGTAACTGGAACAATGAAGTTTTGAGTTGTGTGTTTCATAAAAATGTGAGGAACAGTACCTGAGTCGTTACGGAGGTATGATGACATGGCTGGGATAAGACAGGACTGACTTAGCAGCTCTTGCAAAACAGATGGGAGCGCATTACTGTTCTGCCCTCGACTCTCATTGGCTGGTGTTTCACCATTAACTGCACATCCAGATGGATTGATATAGCTAGCAAGAACCTGTAAAAAGGCCAACATATTCAGATTTGCAGGTGATATGCTCTGGGAAATGAACACTCAGTGAACAATAATCTTGATTCCTATAAATGACATTGTTAAATTAAAACATGATACACTTTAAAATAGATGCAAATAAAGAAGTTTGACAAAGTATTTCTTTTAAATTAAAAGAGAAAAAAAGCCATGCCTGCAAGTGATTGTTTAAAAGGAAGTGAACTAATACCATTTTGAGACTACTGGCTCATCTTTTACTTACTAAACATTTTAGATTAATGAAGGGGGAAGGTGATTGTGCGTTATATGGAACCATCTCCATGAGAGATTGCAAGCAGCAGGGTCAGACATCATAGGACATGCTGTACTTGTAGCTCCACTACAGCTATAGAACCATAGGATTTCTAAGAGACTAAGTAAAATAAAACCCAAATTTGATATATTTTGATTTATTGGTCAATAAAGGAAGCTTATTCCTGCACACAAACAGATTTTCTATACTTCAATAGTAAATTGTCTGATTCATATTTCTTAATATCAGTTTTTCACCAGGGATGAGAAAAACATCCTCACATCTTACAGTCTCTGTGAAAGCTTGTATCTATAAGAGCAAGCTCAATTCAATTTCTCAGGTTAGGCTTATAATTAAGCATGAGTTAAAAAAAACAAAAACTGAAAAGTTTATTTCATAGTAAAATGAATGTACACTTCAACATGTGTGCCAGACAGCTTAAGCAGCACATTAAAAGGGCAGAGAAATGGCTGTAATAGATTCATCTCTTTAAGCCAATTATATAGATCTGTATGAACACAACACAATCTTGAAATCCTTTTCCAAATCCCTCATACAGGATTTTAAAAAGATTAAAATAATTTATCAAGCATGAAGTTTATTGAATCTGCTTGTCCGCATAGTGTTTTACTTGGTTGCACTCTAATTCAGAAATCATAGATATTGCAGACCAATATAGTTCCATTTAGAACTAATCAGGATTCATTTTAACGAGCCAAAATTTTAATTTTAAAACAGATATAACAAAATCTCTCCTGTACACTTCCCTTCCAAGTTAGTAACTAGCTATGTAATACACTAACTAGAATAATGAGCAAGCAAAGCTATGGAGTTCCCACACAATTCCTTAGCTTCATAATTTGAGCACAGCACTGGTTGCTAAATACGTGTACTTACATAATGTGCAGGAACAACATTGCTCCTATTTTGTTTGAGATGGGTGGACGCACTGTGCTGGTATCTATTGTGCAGATCTGCACCGACTTTAGTCGGCACATACAATGGAGACAGCTGGTGAGGTGTGAAGGTATCACACAATATAAGTGGTATAAGGAATCTGTGCTAAATTGTTATACTATACTTGTTATACTAGGAAATTGCTGCAAAAGATATGAAAGCTGATCTAGTGCTGTTAACATGGGAATTGTAATGGAATCTGAGATACATTAACAGAGGTGTTGCATACAAAGAAAGCATCCAACACACAAGTCAGGGAAGCATATATTAGTCAATGAAAAAGGGTTAGACAGAAATCAACTCCAAATAAAAACAAAAATGTAAATATATCACTAAATATTCAAGCACCACTGGGGATATTTACCAGTAACAAGCAGGTTACATGCTCCTCCTCCAGTCTTTGCTTTGTAAGGGCCTGCTCAACGTCCCAACCTGAAGCAGTAGATCCAGTTCCAAATCCAGTGCCCTTGGCCCAATATAGTTGCTGTTCTTCGCAAGTGCCACTACTGTGAGTGCTAGAAACCTGTTGCTTAAAACAAAAATCGAGATCATGCAAACAAATTTTGGTGCAAAAATACATCACACTTTTGAGTTATAGAAACAGTGTTTTACGTTAGTCTGCTGGTGCACAACAGAGTGCAATCTGCCTCACGCCAACACATACGTAGCTTAGATGAAGTGACTCTTGTAACTGTCAGCCTGGAATAAAATTACTGTTAGGGCTGGAAAAATCAGCCAATTTTGTAACCGTTATTGAATAACTACACTGCTCAAGACTATTTTATTTTTTTACAATACTAATTACTGTTCTTATTTTTCCTCATTCAATATTATTAGTGACAGAGATACACCTGTTTCTTGCGCTCCATAATCCTGAATATTGAACTACTCAAAAATAGGCTTCCTCAACTATCTATAGATGTGAAGTACACTTTAAAAGGGAAGATTCCCCCAGACCTTGTATTAGTGAGCCAACAGACAACATGTAGTTTAAAAAAGGAGGATTCATGAACAGTGAGGTCAAGAGATGAAGTCATTAACCACAGATAGTAAGCTTGGATCAGGGTCATTTTACCTCAGTCTGTATGTATTACCCAGTATTGTTTTATAACAGTTTGTTCCCAATGGTAAAGCGCTATGGAATTTGCTAGCGCTATAAAAATTTTGATGACAACAATTAATCAAAAACACAAGCTCATCTAGCACAGCAAAGAATAGATCAGATATATAAAGTATTTTCAGCCTTAGATAGAAGCAGGATTTCATTATATAATATACAACATTGGTGTCTGAAAAACCGGACATGGACAACAATTTCTCACAGGGAAAGAGGAGCCCACACAAGAAAAAAACCTTCCAATCCAATCATAAGGTGCGTTGTTCAGGACATAACATTTAACATATCTACATTTGACACCAGAGAGAGCTTTTTTTAAAGTGATACTTTCCCTCTAGAACAGTCACAGGCAACAGGTGGCCCTACGACTACATGTGGCTCTCCAAGCCTTCATCTGCTGCGCCCAGCTCCTTGCTGCATTATTGTCAGATTTGTTTGTTTTACCTTATAACGTGTGTAAAATGTATGCGGATATATTATTACAGATAGGTGTCAGTTTCGTTGATTAAATGTATTGTTTTAAGTTACAGCTGAGATTAAGGGTAGCCCTATTGAAGAGTAGACGGCTGTCCAAGAGACTCCTGATGTGCATCAGGTTGCCTATCACTGCTTTAGAAAAAGCTCTCATGCTGTTACATTTTACATTACTTTCTTCATTAATGCATGCTTGCAGAGGTTCATAATTCTTTATTTACAAACATTAAGATTATAAAAAGATAATTGGTGGAGGACTTTATACATTTACAGAGCGCACATCTTGAAACTTGGCTGCTGTCCCTGCTGATTGTTCTTTTCTTGCCCACTTCATAAAACCAGGAGCTTAAGCCAGCTCCATCAAATTGTAAATGGCTGCCAAGGAAGGAGTGTATGAGCCAAGTTTGAATCAACTGTGTACAACCTGTTTTGCTTCAGAAAATAAAGCACCTTGAATGAAGAAAGCACTTTGGCTGAAAACAAAATGTTCTGAGTAGGACACAGTCAATTTAACTCTTCTAAAAGGGATGTAGTCAGGAGAGTAAAATAAAGGCCATTCACAAATGTGGTTTATTTTGGCATGATTATTCTTATACAAATTTAATAAAGCATAACAATAGCAGTTATACTGTGATGGGAATACTGTGACGATAACAGCACCAGTGAAAGCTACAGCGTCATCTAAGGTGTAATATCTCTCATTGAAGATGTCAATACTTAAATGGTCTTCATAGAACTCAATATACGAAACAGGAGTTGCGTCAGAACAAAAGCCCTATATTTAATCAAACCTACATAGCTTAGTTGGAAAGTTAAACTATATTGGTTTTCACCGTAATAAAAAACCCCCAAAACATCTAGTTTTATATATCATACTTGGATCCATTATACACTTAGACTTGTCAGCTGGTGCTGGATGGTTGTTTGCGCTGGAGCAAAGGGATCATGTTTCAAACTAAACGAGACTCCATATTACTTGATAGCACTAAATTTCATATTTGTTGAGTTTATGAAGGTGGGAGCAAATTTCTCTCTCTTTGATAAGCTGCAGAAACGTTTGTGCGGGACTATTTTTAGCAGCTCTTTTCTATTAATCACATTTTATTTTAGGCTTAGGGGTCCTTTAAATATACCTTTGTCTTTACTTCAGAGGCCTGATTGAAGGGAGCACAAGCTATGAACTGTGAAACCTTTGTTTTGCACAGCCTTTTGCAGTAATATAATACAAATATACACATATCAAAATGGATTTGAAAACAATGACTGATATATATATATATATATATATATATATATATATATATATATAGTGTGGATTTCATTACTTTATTCTTACGCTTTTTCATACCTCTGTTTGATTGGAGGTAGAATTTGGTATCCTGGGGGCATGGTGGCTCAATGCAGACAAACAAGCCAGGATGAGATGTATCGCACCTATTTCAAGTGCCATGCGTCTCAAGAGCACGCCGTCATCTGTTGTGAGTGGCATAGTGCTGAATAAGGAGCGGAGAACATGAAATGGAAGAGTTGGTAGGACATTTGCAGATGGAGATTGTAAGATATGACCTGGAGAGAAAGAACAAATTAAGAACACATTACTTCTTTACATGCATGCTGGAAGTGAAAGACCGCACAGGGACCGGTCCTGTCACTTAGACAACATGATGAATGTCCAAATTTGCCAAACATGCAGGTGAACAAATATAGATATAGCTCAGGGGATGAGAGGTCGGATTTTTTCTGGCTTCTTAGGACCTGTTACTGTGGTCAAAAGATCACACACGGGCTGATAGAGGTAATCTTCCAACATGCCTAAAAATGATCTGATCAAGAACTCGTTATAGGATCACATGATGTGAAGTCAGGTCAATCACCATCATGTGTTGCCAGATCTAACCTTTGAAGTCTAAAATTAGATTTTCAAATCCTTACTTAACTCTTGGTGTGTACATTCATAATTAAAGATCTGAATTTCAATCAACATTTATTTTTTTCGTTTAATATCAAATAAAAAAAAACAGTAAAAAGAATACAATGTGGAGTATGATTCTTTACGGCTTAGTAACGAACAGGTGAGTCTTGAGCTTGTTAGGCACATCAGAAATGTTGGTAATGTCCAATATATTAACACACCAGTGCTATGCGCATGTTTATGCAAAGCAGAAAACTGTTGACATTTCTAAATTATTCTTAGTTACCAGCTTTTTCAGAGGGAAACCGATGTGTACAAAAATACCCTCCATGCGATCAAAGCCTCATTTTAAGTATGTCTAATATGGTGAGCTCCTGAAATAATATATGCATATGTGAATGTGATTACCAGCAACCTATACAAAACAACCTGAATTTTAGATTTAGCTGCCCTTAAAGCTTGTATGCATGGCATATATGTAGCAAGGTTTGTCAGCTGTAGAGTCTGAACTCAGATTTGAAATCAGGGTTATTATCACAATGTATTATCTTAAACCCAGTAGTCTGTGCGACAGCAAATTAAGCTTATGGGAGAATATATAAAGGAAAACCTGAATTGTATCCTAAATACCTGACTAAATAAGGACATGCTATATACAAGATGTGTGTTAATTTTCATCTGAGAGCATAAAAGCACAGTCATAAATTGCTCAATTAAATATTGTCAAAACGGATGTTGAATGCACTCTACAACAGTTCACAAAGTGGTGCTTAGTCAATTCTATATCGGACATTAAAGGAATAATAAAATAGAACTATTTTAAATAGATTTTGCCTCTGGGTTTAATAACCTTCAACTAAAGCAGGTCACTGGAAAGCAATCTGTAATTTTAAAACCATTGGAACCCAGAGTGCACGGATTAGCATACAAAATTGTGTAGTTATTAAATCATGACTGTATTAACTTTTGCATCTAAACCATCATTAACTGCCTGTATTATGGTGCAGTGATCAACGTAAAGATACTTACTTCCTTCCCCATCATCTGTAACTCCCAGCACCAGACGGAGAAGACATTGTGCATGTTTCCTCTCCTTCAGCAGAACCTCAGCATATCCCGGGAGACGGAGAAAAAGGCCAAATGCAGCAAGGGAGTGAGCAGGAATGGGTGACATAGTCTGCACAGCAGACTTGATGGGGGGAGGCTCTGCAGCAATAGTTTCTGGGGCTTCGTAAACCAGCTCCCCAGACTGTTCAATAGTAACCCACTCAAACTGATCGCTGTCCTTTGGCTTTTCTTGAGTTGCTGAGGTAACAACTGGAGCACTGACCTTCACCGTGAAATAAACAAAAAAAGTTTTTAAACAAACATTCTCAAGTTAGTTTTAGGCATCTTGCAAAAGCAACAATAATATTGAGCGTATCATAAAACAAAAAATATTTCCATGCACCCATTTATGCTCTCAAAAATCCCATGTTCAATCGTTAACTAATAAAGCCTGCATGCACAATTATCCCCAGTCTGCAATGGTTTTGCGCATGCTGACCAGTCAGTAAAGGACTTCCTTCAATGCACATATTAGAGGGTTCGGTGCTCCACCCACAAAGCACCAACATTCCTGGTCAAAAAAGCTTTCAAGCCCAACGGCACTGGCCTAGCCAGCTGAACATAAGCCAACTGAATAGCCAAAGTGATCCAACGAGCAAGAGACAGCCTAGAGGCCAGCCAAAAGCATGCTTGCGAGCATCGTACAGGACAAACGAACTGAAGCAGTACGGTCAACATCCAGAAGCAACAAAATCATCAGAAGACTGAGATGGAGGAGAACATGTTGGAACGACAATCTCCTGTTTTAAGAGAAAATGTCAGACCATTTTAGGTACAAAAGAGGGCTTAGTGTGCAGCAATGCCCGATTAGAATTAACGGGAAAGTGGGGAAAGGGGGTTACAGCAGAGCAACCCTAACTCGGACGCCCTACAAGCAGAGACGATAGCGAGTTAAAACACCCCCTTCCAGGCAACAGAATGGAAATCAACTGACCCAATGGCTCAATAGGCTCCCTGTTAAGAGCTCAGAGCACCAAATTAAGATGCCGTGGCTCAGTAGGGTGCACAAATCTACAAATCCTTCATAACTGCCAACTTGCTCTGGGAAAAGAAAGTGGGCAGAAACCTGCAGCTTCAAGGACGATAGAGTAATTTGTTGAGACCTATCTGAAGGAAAGAGAGCAAAAGAGAAAGGTTAAAGCTCTGACTGTCACACCATAGGATTTACACCTCCAACACCTGGTAGTAATTTGCAGAAGATGGTTTACTAGCCTTTATCACGGCCAGTACAACCCACGCGTGTCAAAGTCAGATGACCTAAAGAGTGGCAATGAAGAGTGCCTTGTATGAGACGATCAGGACAAAGTGGCAACCGAAGATGTCGGAGTACCACGCCCAACATGGCCAAATTTGGAGCAGTCAGAAAGGCGGCCACTCCACTTTTCAGTTTCTTGTACACCAGACGAAACTTCCATGAAATAATCATAGCATTGATGTACCTCGTGGTTGGATCCCTGGACTTTCGCAGAAAAGAAGATACTTGAAGTTCAGATGCAACGCCACGAGATCCAATATCACAGCAACATGTAAAACCGCCCAGGACATGATCCACAGTCTCCTTTATGGCCATGGCGCCGCGGGTTCCCTCCTGATGCTTCAGACTGGACTGCCAGCCAGAATCCCCTGAGCAGGTACAAGCGCCCTTTATATTGCCCCAAGTTCTAGCACACTGATGGGCAGCAGTGCCTCCGGAGGATACCATAGAACAAAAAAGGCTCTGCCCCATCCAGACAGACTATCATCTACAGTAACCAAGGAACACTCCCAAGACTGGAAGGACCGACCCTTGGTTAGATGTGTCTGTCAACCACCACATGAGGGACTGATTAATGGTCGCAGATAATCGGATGAAATGCTTGTCCAGATGACGGAAAGATTTGGACCACTTTCGGAGAAGCTCTCTCTGGAGCAACAGCGAATGAAAATGGACGAAGGGAGCCACTTCGACTATGGATACAATGGTCCTAAGCAGCTTCATGCAGCGGAGAAGGGACACCTCCAGCTTGGCCAGGAGGGACCTGGGCTTGGAGAGAACCTTGTCCTCTGGAAGAAACACCCATTGACACAATGTGTCGAAGTTAAGTCCTAGAAAACGCATCCTTTGTGCGTGAATTAAGACTTGGACAGGTTGAGGATCCAACTCTGTGCTTCCAGAAATGACATTTGTCAGCTGGAGGTGTTTTAGGAGGACAAAATGTGATGGAGCATATAAGGAACAACAGTGACATGCTGAGAATGCAGGAGACCTACCATCTGAAGAGCCTAGTTCACTCAGGCTGTAGACATACCTGGCCTAAAAGACTCTCAAACCAACGCTAAAACTTGGAGACGGAGTGAAACAGACCACCTGTTTCTTCTGCTGTTTTAAAGGGAGAAGCCAGAAGAGTCTGAAATCTCAGGATCTGCAAAAACCTTAACGTTTGTGAAATCTCCACAACCAAGTCACCCACGCCCTGAGCAGTAGAGGAATCTACGATGCCATAAGAGTCCTCCTCGTCAGTCTCCCTCATCAGAAGAGAAGTCAGAATCCAAAAACAATTGTCTGAACCAATTTTGGTGCATGACGTTTACTCATCATCCTATGCTCCTATCTTTGGAGCGCTAAAGAGGTGTTCACAAGGAGAAAGATGGCCTAGCAATTGTGATGAAACAAGGTATTAATATTACCTTAACCAGCCTGCACCTTGTCTCTCACAAAGTGTGGACTATAAAAACATACATTTTTGCAGGCCTCTGGTTCCCCATATTTGTGAATCATATTTAAAGTTATATATATTGTATGTTTAAGTAGCAATATGTTAGGCAACATAACTTTCTTATTTTGTGTATACATGCAGACCTGTCCATTGTTTCAGCCTAGGCAAAAGGATTATTGTCCACTATTTCTGTATGAATGTACATTACACAGGGGTCTCATGCATTAAGTTCAGGGAAAAGGTCCACACAAGACTACATTGTGTATTTAAATGTTACGTGTCTGGATTGTGAGCTCTCCTGATTAAACAGACTCTGCTGTGTAGCCATGTTACAATACCTTTCCTTATTTGTATCAAAAGCAAATCATCTGCTATCTCTAAAAAGGTAAACACAGAAAAGAACCAATCAGGCAGCTTCTGAAACTCCTGAGGTGGTCATTTTTGCGTTTAAAAGCCAGCTCCAGACAACAAAGGGAAATTCACTGCCCAGTCATAGCTGAAGTCAGTATGGCGTTGAGGTTTTCACTTCTGTCAGGCGACAGAGAAGGGACAATCGGTCCCTGGAGTAATGCATGATCTACTCTCTCCAAGTTTGGGGAGTTATGTGTCTGCCAAAAGTAGAGTGACAGTAACTCAGGACCGCTGCCTTGCTGGTAGCCTTAAAAAGGGGAGAGGGTCTGCCTCCCAGGAGACATTTGGATAAACGGCACCCTCTAAGAGTGGCTAAGAAACTGGTGAGGTGCTTTCACTATACCCTGTATGTTGTCTGTGCCAGACTGTAGTGCTATTTGTTGCATGTTATTATTTAAATTTTATTTCTGTTTGGTGCTACCCTTTTATTAAATACACCTATTTATTTTATTTGGGATATTTGGCTGGGTGATTTTGAACCTTGGATAGGTACTGGGTAGGCCAGCTGTGTGGCCCAGAGCAATACATTAAGCCTGGTATCATCACAACAAGACCCTTGTGACCTCAGCAAGAGACAGCGCCAAACCAGCCTCAGCCTGGGACACCTGCTAGTGAATGGTAATAGCTGTGAAAGCAAAATTTGTGGTACTGTATTGAAAAAAAAAAAAAAAAAGAAAGAAAAGACGAGTCACCTATCTCTCGGTGAGACATTAGCCGAATTAGTTCTGCAAAGGACGTCGTCAGACTTAATCCAAGTTGATTCATCCACAGCTACTTTGTACACAGAGCAACCAGGTCCGACTGTCCACAGGACAAATTACCATGACATTTTGCACAAGTATAATAAAGCACAGACTTTCCAAAGAACCCTTTAGTCGTGGAAGCTCCATTTCCAGCCATAGTGATAAAAATAAAATAAAAATATACCCATTGAAAAGACAGAAATCAAATAGATTCAGTAAACACAAAAGCTGTAGAATACAGACACAGACTGGTTACTGACATCTATATAGTAACTATAAATAAAAGATATATACTCACTCTACACAAGAGTAGAAAGGAGTATGAAAACAGAAAACTAGACTGGTATAAAGCCTAGAAAGTCACCAACAAGAGGAGCACAGCAGGAGAGACACTGGCTGCATAAAATTGGTGTCTCCGCTGAGAAGGCCCGCCAAGGGGAAGGAGGAGAAAGTCTTCCCCTTTCCTGCTCACCATCAGTGAGGTATAGGAATCTCCACTATGTCCCCTCTGGTCACAGCTGCAGCTCCGGAGTCAGCTGTACTGTCTAATTCAACAGAGAGCTGCTGTCGCTGGAAGAGTTGTTCTCTACAGAGTAGAAATGCTCGTTGCCAAGAAGGACCTGACCAAAGTGTTATCGCTGCTCTGACAAGCACCAGTCGCTTGCTCAGTGTCTCTGTGCAGGCGCTAAGGGCCGTTGGTTGCAGGAGATGGCTGTAGTGTGTTTGTACTATGTTATGGGAAGTCTGCAGGCTACTCACCTCGGCTCAAGGACCAAGAGTACAGGTTATGAACTCCTGGGGAGGCATCCTTAAAGTTAAAATAAAAGAAAAAATGTAAAACTAAAATTCCAGGGCAAGAGCCCTAAAAGCATGCCATACTCCTAAAGGCACTTAAAATAAAGTGAGCATAGTTCCCTCTAAGAGGGGCATAGTAGGGAATGCGCTGTCCTTGCAAAATGTTAAGATTTAAAGTGCCCTTGCTCCAAGTCCACCTACAATACCCCACTGTTACAGTGTCCCCACAAAGGTGTCAGAGAAAAGAGCATTTGCCTGTATTTACCTAGTCAGCAATGGCGATTCCTGTCTCACTCCCAAAAACAGAAATCCCACCTCCATGCACACTTTCAACTGACCACCAGTCCCATTCACTAAACATACATAACAAATCAACCAGGTTCAACAACAGGCACATTGTCCAAAAATCACTAGCAACTTGGCATACAATTGCATTAATGCAGATTAAGTCTTACTTGCTGAATGACATCCGGGTAAAGCATAGGAAGCCGTTCAGCAATGAGGGCCAGCCCACCCATTCCAGCAAACACCTGCAATGGTGACTGAATCGGACAAGTTTCCAGGAAGGAATCATCCAAAATGGATTCCATGCACTCATCTCCTGGGCTTATTACTTCATCTTCAGGGCATGAACCTAGCATATCCCCATGTTCTATAGTAAAAAAAAAAAAAAAAGAAAAAAGACAGGTACAGCAAATTAACATCACAAATACAAAAATTAGCTGAAACATGTAGAAATTTCTGCATGTTCTAGATCAACTTTAAATATCAATTGTACAAATAAAGCTAGAAAAAAATTGTGTGCTACATGAAAAAACATCCAGTATTTATCTTATGTGCATACTAATAAACTAATTTGCACCCCTTGCATTTTAACACAATTGGCCAGGAGAAAAATAATTTTTTTGCCCTACTTTCCTTAATGAATCAGACTCAATGTCTATTACCACACCAAACCAACCACCGCCATACCAAAAAATAAATTCAAGAACTTACTGAATGTATAAATTGAAACTGTAGCGACAAACACTCTCTTTAATCAGTCATGAGCAGAGGGTTAATCTGTACCTAGCTATATTTATAAATCCCAACCAAGTACCCAATGTATGTAAATGGTTTACCAATTACAGCTGAGCACTTGTAAATATCTTGAGCAAGTTCCACCAAGTAAGATGTTTGACAAGTACTGCACCAAACCTTTTCCTGCCCCAATTCCCTTCCAAGTATTTGTATTGGCTGTCACTATAAATGCAAGTCACAACCATAGCACTTTTCAGTGAGAAAATCCCTCACAAGTCACTGACAGTAAAGATAACATACATTCACAGCTCTGCAAGTTACTGACTTCAGGAAATAGAAGAGGTAAAAATATTAATTTCTCACTTTCCCAACAACATTGCAATGACTGGTGCCTTTACTTCAAATAGAACTGTCTATGTTGTACCATCACACTTTTCTAAATGAACTATGTTAGCACAGGAAAGCAGATGCTGGTTCCTCCCCTGTTGATTCAAATGTTCCATTCATTTAGCTACCACCCCCACCAGATGACTGACATGCCTATCTATTTAGTCAGCAGAGAGAAAGAAAAGAGGAAACAGGAGGTGTTAGCAGAAGTGTGGGAAGGGGTGACTCCAATATACAGAAAGGTATTAAAATACACAATTTATCAGTATTGTGAAACACTTGTATAGTACGTTGCTACATCTCCTTTAAACACTGTTTAGTAATTGATCAACTGATCACACACACACTTCCGAAGAACTCCAAAAACCTTAATTACTGTCGAGGTTTAAGTACCACTGGCCTAGTCTAACACAAATAATCTTAGATTGCAGGAAATAGGATTCTACGCTTACGTAAAAAGGACAAACAAAACAAAGACTACAACAATAGCCTGTGGTTGCAATCGCATTTCAGATTAATGTACCGTTACTATAATAACATGTATTTAATCTGATGCTCTTGAACATAGAAAGCTTCAAGCAGACTGTTTCCAATTAGATTGCAAAAAAGATAACCATATTTCATTGTTAGAAAGAGGAAGTTGTTTAGTAAATTTATGTATTATTTCTAATGACTTACTACTAATGAAGATGATTTACTGCTACATCAATCATGTACCTTTTTATGTTTTAAAATGTACTTATTTTAATCAACAACGCAAAGGTCAAAGGCAAAATTAAAGATAATTAAAAATATTTTACCAAACACTGAGCTCTTTATAGGGTTAGGACAAAAAAAATATATATATATATATTTACATTATCACCTCCTTAGTCTTTCAGCTCCCTGCCTGCATTACACTTGGCACTAAGTATTTTGGTTTGAAGATGACCTTACACACACACACACGGTAATGCTTGTTCTGATTTCTACACTTACAGGCCATTCTAACCTGGCTTAGTAATAAATTACTAATGCCATCCAAATTTATAAGTATCAGTGCTGATGGGATATTTAGTGAACGGTTTTGCCCCCTATCCTGAATGATGTTATACATGTTTCATTCTTTGCTTAGACTTGTCATAAACTTGGCCCCAACACCCTGGCTATGATTCAGCAAAATATTTGCGTATCATTTGTCACATTTCAAAAAAGAGAAATACAGGTGTCAAAGAGATGTCATGGCCTAGGCTGTGCAGCTAGTCCCCCCCCACCCCAGGGGCGCACGCAGGATTGTCGGTTTCCCCCCCTGACCCAAAAAAAAACAACAAAAAACCACGCGAGAGAGCTGCTGCGCATGCATCCGTTTCGGCAGCGCTGTCCTATACAGCAGCCGCGGCGCTGTCAAAGAAGCGTCCACAGTGGTGCTGTATACAATACAGCACTGCCGCGGACGCTTCTTTGACAGCGCCACGGCTGCTGTATAAGACAGTGCAGCTATGGTGGGCACTTAGTTAGCGGAGGGGGGGGGGGGTTTCCCTTTTACTCTCCTGGCACAGGCTGCAGTGACTGATATTAAACAATGTACCCATTGAGTTGTAATGTAAGGTAGAGTGTGTAAAATGTACTGTTTCACATGTTAAATGGTTAATAATAAAAACTCACCCCTGATGGCCCAATGTGGATTCAGAGAGCACAAGCAGAGTTTAAAATTTCCCTTCTCAGTCCCGAGTGCTGGGAACAGAAGGCAGCGCTGGGAGCCCCATAGAAACTCTGTGCAGGGTACGCATGAACCCTGTAGCAGCAAGTAAGGGAAAGGGGACTGGCAGTATTCAGTCTCCTTCAACCAGATTCCTCATGTGGAAACGGGAGCACCCTTTTCTGTAGCACTGGGGGCAGCCTAATGAATTTTGATAGCAAGCTGCCCTCGGAAGCCACAGAAACAAAGTAAGTAGGACTGGTGCTCTGAGGTCTTGTTCCTACTCTTCTGGAGCAATATATTGCTTGGAGTGGGCACCAGACCTTGGGAACTCAAGTCCTGGAAGTAGTTTTTGGTGGGAAATTTATAAGGTTAAATCTCAGTCCTTTGGTGGAGCAAGGCAAGAGAGGGGAGTGGAGATGCATTGCATGAACAGGGGGTGAAGCTGGATTATCCATTACCAACCTGTGGAAACTGTATATAATGGGCAGAAATGCTCCACGTTAAAGGAGACGAACATCCACTACCTTTAACTGTGTGCAACAACTCTTGAGATCTATTGATGAACAAGAAACATCACTATTCCTAAATATCCTGCAAGACACCTACACCTGCTGTATTACTGTGAACTACAAACAAGAGCTAACATACTCATCCATCAATCGGCCGTCCTGTGTTTAACCCTAGCGTCCTAAGTTAACTTTCTGTCCCCTACCTAGCAATCATGTAAATGTGCTGGCCTGCAATGTATTATATCAAAGGCAAATCTCGTGACAACCATCTGCAGCAGCAACGGTCTTAGAGGCATTGGTTTGCCAAAGGGATCAGCAATGCCAATGAATGCAAGGTTTTTCGTATGGTTTTAATGCACTCTGTCCGCTTAGAGAGCAAACTAGCAATAAAATGTAGAAGCACCTTGAATTTAAAGATATAAAACAAAAAACACTCAATTATATAGTGAATTTAACATGTACATATTTATAAGATACTGGATCCATAATTCTTTAGACATTTGCGTTGTTTTGCAATTAAATATTTAAAACCTTCAAGCCCTGGAGCAATAAGAGAGCTGATGTAAAGGACATAAACTAGTAACATAAATACAACGACCTAGCCCCCCTGCCATTAACCCTTTTTGTGCCTTACGAATAGGACATTTTCAATGGTTGGTTATGCGAATAGCAAACAGAAAAAGCACTTTCAGGTTTAGATTTCATTTAGGTGAGGTGACAACAAAAATGACCAACTTGTACAATATTTTCAAAATTAATCCTCTGATTTTTTTTTTTTGCATAAATAATAAAAATGCTCAAAAAGTTGATAATACATCAAATAAGAAGCAGCAAATAGTTTCATGCTTTGAAGAACTACATCACCCAGAATTCCCAGGTAGAAAGAAAGATGTGAGCAGCTAGAGTACCAATTCACTGCCTCTCTGTGAGCTGAAGCCATACCTTTTTCAGTGTGAAGACGCTTAAAAGAATCCGTTTTTGATAAGCTTGGATCGGAGATGACTTTGGAACCAAGTTTAACTGTTAAATCTACAGAACGGAAACCTTGAGGGAGCTTCCTTTCATATAACAGAGTGAGGAGCTGTGCAAGGGTCATTTCGGGAGGTAAGGGCTGACCTGTAGGAGAGAAAGAACCCAAAAAAATGCTGCATTCTTATAGTGTTTGGCAGATTAAATCGGAAAAAACATACACGGGGTAGGCAATTGACCGCAAGTTGTTTTTTTTTTTTGTTTTTTTAACACCGCGTTAATTCATTTTAACGCTTTTTTACAATTTTCGAGCGGGTTAACTTTACCCACGATTCAATTCCATTTTTAACACTTTTTTTTTTTCCATGAAACGGTCCTCTCACGCTCCAGTAGAAGGTCTATTGAAAGTATAGGGTGGCTGAGAACTCGCCGCGTTAAAAGCTATTCAATTGTTTTTTAATGTGGTGCCTTAAACAGGCCAATGTGCTGTTTTATCTCACACCTCTCTGGGGTGTGCTAAAAATAAAAAACCCAAGAAAACTATTTGAAATCATGTAATAATAATAATAAAAAAAGATATACTATGTTTATCAGTAATGCATAACATGTAAAAGTTGATTTTCTTCTAAATAATGAAAAAATCCTCAAAATAAATAAAAATCACTAAATATTTATGTATGTTTTTGGTACAAATATGTATGCATTAATGTGTTTTGACATGGTATAGATGATTCTATAGTAAAAAAAAATAGTGAAATAAACATATGCTAAAGAAAGTACTGAAATGTAGATATTATCAAATAGAATTGTTTTGTAATGCAAACTCACGTATGAAAATGTATGCAAATCCTTTTTTGTGTTATACATGACCACGTTAAACACTCCTCTTTACTCCCCTAAAAACGCGCAAACACCAATGATTAACGCGCGGGAGCAGCGTTCCCTCTTTTTCAATTGAATTGCATGACTTTTAACGCTGAGTCAATTAAAAACTGTTGCTATAGCAGCTAAAAACCCGCGTGTGATTTATTTTTCTTTAACGCTACGGGAAAAAAAAAAGAACAAACAACTCGGTCAATTGAATACCCCCCACAGAGATATAAGACAAATTTAAAAAAATGAAAATTAATTTTATGAAGAGTGGACAGGGCTACTTAAAAAGCAATATAAGTTTAGCTGCTTTTAAGTTCTACACCATCACACTGTGTTACCTATTAAGACCTTGTATGCTTTAGTCCACAAGCTCTACTTGGATAAATCTACTATAAAGATATAAGCCTACCTGGTAATAATTTATGGGAAAGGTGAAAGACTGGAATGCTGATGGTCTTGCTGGAAGAGTCCATCCCCGATGATGACCCTCCTACTTTATCAGTCATTACTCTCCCGCGTCTAGATGGAGGACGAGGTGGTGTAGAGGACACCGCACGTTTCGATTGAGATTTCAAACCTAGAAGGTCAAATGGAATAAAAAAAAGCATAACACATAAAAGGTTATTTCTGGGAAGAGGCTTAACTTTTCTGTGAACGCATAAAACTCGTGTGTAGCACCCACTTAGGAATAGCATAGTAGCTGTAAGCTCAGATTTCATTTTGTGTAAACATGCTTTGCAAGATTCTAGGTGATTTTTTATTTTTATTCATAATACAAAGTTAACCAAATACCAGTAAAAAAAAATAAAAAAATGGCATAGCAAAATAGAAATGATGCCATGGCGTTAAACTAGGAAATGAATCTGACCCTGCTCAGTCACCTAAATGGGTTCAGTGAAAGCAGTTGTGGGCTCCCATAAAGTGCAGCCAGCCAAGTTAGTAAAGGATTTGAGACGATTTACTAGAAAATAAATTGACGCAGCTACAGAGAGAAATAATTTATTTCACAAATACTCAATTATCATCCTGCGTAGCCGATATATCAACCATATTATACATGCAAGCAATTAATTTATAGGAAAGTTAGTTTAAAATATTCAGTGGAGGTTCGGCAAAGGGCAATTTTATCGAGGCTACCTACTCTTGCCTTTATCAAGAACGGCCACTTACAGAGAGAGTGCCTGCAATTACTGCACTCAGCAGTGCAGAATCATTGTATAGATCACCAATATGTGTGTGAATATTTAGTAGGTTTCACTGGCAAAAAAAAACTACAATTATTTATAGTTCAAAGAAACCCCTGCACCAGAATTATATAATTTAATACATTTAAATTCAAAGCCCTTAATTATCACTTATTTACCTCAAATTAAGGTTATTTATTAGTCTCAGGGTGCTCTCCAAGTAGTTAATGAACCAAGTCACTAAAAAGGGGAAGAAAGAAAACTACTTTTCTAGGAGGCACTCCTGGGGCTTAGTACTTGTGTATTTATAGAAAAGAATTGATAGCTTTATCCACTAATCAATGTACATCAATAAAATAACTTATTTTGATTTTTAAACCAAAATTACTAAAATCCAAACTTATTAGGGTATTTTTAGATTTGAAATATTCTTTACACTAGTAATGCACCAACACACACTCCTTCAGTTTGTTATAATTTACATCCTATACCATATGTAGTTTTGGCATGACTCAATGTTGATTGCTGAAGTTGGGACAGCATCTGGCTATGAAAGATTGATATACTGTTTATGCACATGGCTATGTTGTCACATGGGTGAAGTTTATAATAGTACAACTCCAATGCCCTGTGTTTACATAACTGTATTAAGATCACAATGCTGAGATAAACATCACACAAGACATCAGGAGCTGAAACAGGCATTGCCGTGATTACTCTGCAGGACACCGCTGTCTGTTCAACACTGGGAAAGGAGATGCAGAACGCATCATGCAACTGGGCAAAATGTGTTTGACCCAAAAACCCATAGTGATAACCAATAATGATTAAAGCATGTGCTAAGAGGCATAGATTAACTGTTGGAAGCTCACAGTGCAATCGCCTGCTGGGCCAGTCCTAGAAAAATTCCTACTAAAGTTAGATTGAAAATTGCAACCCTGTTTGGTTGGATTATGCGAAGAGGCATGAAACTTTTTGTCAAACTGGCAAGAGCAATGCCTGTCTATATCAATGGTCACACCCACTGAGCTTAATTAACATCTTCAGAAAACAGAGAAGGAACGCAGCTACGTTACATTTTGAATCTGTGGAAACTAAAACAAAAAGATACACAAGTTTACCTGAAGCAACAACCACACTGTAATTATCCTGAAATCCATTTTCTGCTTTCACCTTTTCTTTCTCCTCATGGTTTTTCTTCTCTTTGTCATCTTTTTGCTCACTTATTAACTTAGCAGTTATACTTGGTGTGTCTATAAGACAAGAAAGAAAGGTTACCGTGTGCATCCCATGGGAGTGTGGCGCCTTTCTTTTCTGCCTGAAACGGCAAGTACAGCACACACTTCTCATTCCTTACTAAAACTTTGTAAAGTTTACACTATAAAAACACATTTAGTGTCACTTTTAATACCATTAATGATCAAGATAGAAAACACTAATTTAGATGTTGGCAGCATTAGTTAAACAAGTTTTGCTGCCCCACAGCTGGGGGAGTGCAGCTTGTTTGCATTTACAAAATGACTCTTCAAAGTGGTTATGGCTGCACAAACCAATAAGAGAATGACAGCTTGCAGCATTCTATCAGTCCTTGCAGCTACACCCTCTCCACAGTGTCTGACAAAACCTGCTTTTTATCAGGGCTCAGAGATAAATGATGGAACCACAGGAAAAATGCCTAGATCAGTGTTGGCTAACCTGTGACACTCCAGGTGTTGTGAAACTACAAGTCCCAGCATACCCTTCAAGCAATAAACTGCTTTATATTGGCAAAGCATGCTGGGACTTGGAGTTTCACAACACCTGGAGTGTCACAGGTTAGCCAACAGTGGCCTAGATAGAAGGGCCCAAAGGGCTCCAGTGAGGGAGTAGTGAGTAGGGTGATTATTGGAACCCTACCCAGGAATGCAGCTTTAAAGAATTAATATATTATAGAACAGATTGCTGCAATATATTACATTAAAATTTTTGAAAATATTATATTCAATGTTTTGTTATGACGCCTCTCCATTTGTTTCAGTTTGTTGAAGAATAGATTTCTGGTATTATTTGCTGTATTTTCAAGGACAAGGTTGGTTTGGGATTAAAACTATTCATATACAGCAGCATAAAAACGTGGCATCATTTAAAAGTAGACAATAAATTTTAATGACTGTATGAAATGCTATGGAACCTACATGACAGAGCAAAGTGTGTAAAAAAATAAATAAAAATACATACATATTTAAAAAAAAAATTTTGCTACTTGTTAATGAAAAAATAATATTGCTTTATTTAAACAGCCCCAGGGATAGTAAAGCAAAGTTTTTAGAATTTATTCATGTGACTGTGTGTGTACTATTAGATACAGTGTAGGATATATAAAATCATACCTTGGCTAAGCAAGCACTGTGGCTACATCCACTCATCCTTGTGTGTACCTGTACACACCCCATATGCAAAGTGGAAGCGGCCAATTTACGAGCTGAGCCAGTATTAACAGCATCCTATCATGTCACTAGAAAGCAGTGCCATCAATGAAGCATGAGGTGCCATTGATGAGACACAAGGAGCTCAGATCATAAATGTGTTGTTGGCACTCCCAAGAACTCTAATGGCAGAGAGAGACAAACGAGTCTAATGTACCATGGATACTGATGTACTTTTTTGTATACTGGTATTACATTTTCTCTTAATTGATAAAGAAATCTGCTATTAGCCCTTTGCACTCATATCCCAAATTCTATTTTTGCGTTTCCCTTCTGCCTTCTTTTTTTTAACCCTAACAAGTGCCTTAAAAATTAATAAAATCAAACTAAAAAACCTAACAATCTATATATTAAACTGTCTTGGGCTTGAAAATGAGGATAATTTATTTTGGCTGTAAACTTGGGAGAGGTTGAGTGTAAACTATCTACATGAACAGGACACTTTCTTGTCATGTAAACCTGTAATAAAATAAAAAGAACACAATGTTGTTGTGGGTATAGAAAATCTAAATAGAACAAGTTGGAAATAGTGCCACAGTGATTTCAAAGGGCTTAATTAAACAGATGCATTTTCAGCACAGACAATGGCTGCCTCTGTGTGTAGGCAACAGTGGAGCACTTTAATAAAGGAACATGTGCAGACATAGGAAAGACAGTTTTACAGAATATTTAAAATATAAAACATTACTTATAAATAATATTTTAGTTTTCGGATAGATTTTGCAAGCTTATTGAAAAATATATACATTTGTGAAAGTTACATACTAAATTCAGCTTGAATCTTTGGGTTAGTGGATTCTCAATATGCAATGCATGAAGGAAATGTTTTTATCGGGCAAAAGGAAAAGAATACTTGGTCACATTTTGCAAATTGTCATTTACATTTAGCAACTGACAGTTTAAACCATTTACAAAATATCTTAGTTAGTAATCTGGTTTTTAATCATTTCAACTTTATATATGTCAGTTATATGCTTATCGTTAAAATGTACTAGGAGTAGAACAAATCTAAATGTGCCAAAAAAGAAACAGAACTAGCAGTATCTCCCTTAACGGTCAGCTGGAGTACCCAATGTCTACTCCTCTTCTATGAAGTTTTAGTGCTGAGGGTTGCAAATAAAAAGCAGCAATTTACAAAGCAGACATAGCAATAACAGCAAGAAAGGAAAAAATTAGTTATTCAAGGTCTTAAAAAGGAGAACTATTTATCAATGCAAGAATGATTGCTTGCAATATCAATGTACCTCACAGATGCTAAATCTATCACTGATATACACACACGGAGCCCTTGTCTACGAACGCATCGTCCTTGACTTTGGAAACATTTTATATATTTTGGGCTAATAATCATGCTTTTTTACTCACTAAATAGCACTTGTTTTATCTGCAACATTTTCATGGACATGACTCAGAGGTCAAATGCAGCTATTTCTGATTGCATTTCCATTTCTTGTATAATGCAATAACAAATTCAAAACACTTGACTTTCATCCCTTTAATTGTCCATCGTTAGACAAGAATGACATGAAAAAAAATGACCAAAAGAATTCACTTTGCCAATCTGTAGGTCGGCGCGAGAGCTGTGTGACTTGATACAAATACAGTAGGGAAAACAAAGAAACATTAAACAGACACCTCTACTGTGCATGGAGGAATACATCTAAGCACCAAATGGTGCATTCTAAAACTGGGACCAAGATCATTTAGGTTATATGTTTAAATTTACTATTGGCTACTGCCAGTGACATTTTATGGAAAGCTTTGTTTCAAATCACTTACTTTGTGAATCCCAGCTTTCAAATTCAATTTTACTGCCTAAGGCACAAGAAAACAAAATGACTTAATCAAGGTCATAAGACCAACATACAATGAGGTTCAAACTGGGTTCATATATGTCAAGACATTAATATAACGGTAAGATTTTTTTTTTAAAATCTGTCATCTAATCACAACACACCACTCCCCAAACACCACTGTATGTGACTTGAATTTGTGTCTAGATATACATTTGACATTCTTTCTTTTCATCTAGGTATAGACAGTCTGCATAAAAAGCCATGCACACTTTATGCATATATACAGGGTAAGGTAAATAGGCATTACCTGGTTAAATTTAAAGGAGAACTGCATATTCTTCTATTGACATGACAACTTCGAAATTATTGTTATTCATTTCTTTCTCTACCGCCTTTTGGTTGAAAAAAAAAAGCTGGATTCTCCTGGACACAAGTATAAACCTTGTGTCTCACCTTGACTCCATATGTATTATAATGCAACCAGGGGAAGGGGCACAATGTGGCAGGGAGTTTCTACTCTTAACTGGCCACAAAGTGTCAGAGTATACGTCCAAAAAGACCATCTATCCTGCCAGAATCTCACTGATATCTGGCTAGATTTATGGCCATACATGTGGGACCAAATCAGATACTGATCTGGTCGCTTTATACAAAAGGTTGAGCTGCCATATCTGCCCATTTATGGGAAACACTTCAACAGTTCTACAATCAGCTTTGTTTCCACCAAAAAGCAGCATACAAAATAACAATGATTTCAAAATCATCCAATAAAAAATGGCATCTGAATTTAAAAAAAAAAAAAGAAAAGGACCCAAAATGATTCCCTTTTTTTAATGTTGGGTCAAGGATTAAAATAATTAAAAAAAAATGTATGGCCTAGCTTGATTTTTTTATTTTTAAATGTTTTAGTTATGAGCCAAGGAATAGACGGATGCATCTACATAATTCTACTGAATGTACTAAGGCTACATGGCTTTTCAAATATTTAAGCCACAGCGTTTCTGCAAATCATTAGTACATCATAAGTGGAATCCACTTGTTAAACAGCGATTTATAAATATTGAGCATTTCATAAAATGGAGATGTCCAGAAAGTGGTGTTTTCTGTCTGAACCACAAAAGTGCATTTATAACAGGACCTCACTTTGCGCATGAAGGATGCTACTCATAGCACAAACCAGCAGATGATTTAAATTGATATTTATCCCATCTACATATATAAGTGGGGTTAAGATTTGGGAAATTTAGAGATAGATTGACCTGTTCATGCATACAAAAATGTAACGTACTAATATAATATAATATAATATAATATAATATAATATAATATAATATATATATATATATATATATATATATATATATATATATATATATATATAAGCAAAAGGATGGATGGATTCATGAAGCTCAGTGCCAAAAAAACGATTAGTGAACGTCTGAAACAGTAGGGCTAAAACTAAGCCTACATACTCCACTTTCACATGATTAACTTTTATGAATAATGGCTCCCAAAGGATTTATTTAATTCTGTGTTCTATATCTCCCAGAGGACATCGTAATTGAGATTTATGCATATTTAGCAATATAGTACATGAAACATAAACATTGCACTTACTATCCATATTAATAGAAGGAATATTGCGTGCGAGTGAACCTGATAAATGTCATTATCATCGCTGCTTTGTAATGCACCACAGTGGTCCACACAGTGGCATAAAAAGTAGACAAAATAAATACACTTGCGTGGAGATTGGGAAAACTGTGAGGATGCTTTAATGTGGTTAGTAAAAGTGAGAGTAGAATAAACTCTAATAAAGAGACGGGATTCAGATAGTGATGAAAGATTTGAAGGTTGTGGAAGTCCGATTGGGGCATTGCAAGGAATTAGGTTAGCGGCATGTGATAATTCTTGCATGCAGGAGTGAGAGGTGATTGGCTGTTTAGAGAACACAGCTTTAGGACTACCGAACCAGGCTATAGCCCTGCATCTACGTACGCAGAAAGACTTTCTCGATCCAGCTATATATCCATTAGGCAGCTATCAGTATAGGATGGCACTCCTAGAAGACGGAGCTCATCCCTTTGCTACTGGTGTAAGCTGTTGTCACCATTGTACTTTATTTGCGGACTACATTGCTTAGTACTACCTATATTGGACGTTATTCTGCAACCAAGGACTTTGCTTTGAATTATATATTAAGTCTGTTTATCAATCTTGTACCATTATTGTGAGTTCTGTTTTTCCAGGACTTTATGTTTGGATGTATCTTTAATCCAATGATGAACATTATCAGTGCACTGATTTTAATATGATGTTTGGTTTAATACACAACCTCTAACATTATCGGTGTCTGTATACTATTTACACTTGACTTTTGGCACCTTAGGAATTCTTCTTTATTATTATTTCCATTTTGGAGGGTTGAAACCAACCCCCCACATATCCTCTAGGCAGCCTACCTCTATTACTATAGGAAGCGCAGACTACATCCCTTTTAATTCTAAAAAACAGCAGATCATATTCCACAATATAATAAATTGCTGGAAGTCCTCTTTACCAATGGTATAGCAGGGTTTATAGAAGAACCCTACAACTGTAAACATTTAGGGGGGAATTAAAGTGGGCACATTAATGTCAAAAGCAACACCGCCAGCGCACCATTACCATTAATACAGTAATTTTAACCTGGATTTCTGCTTGCGGCTCCCTCCAGTGTTGAAATCACCGTACCAATGGTCGCAATTGGCCGCGGTAATTTAGGCAGTAACGTGGCCAATTAAATTCCCCCATAGAATTTCCACTTTTTCTTTAGCTTTCCTTCTCTAACCAGAAGAAATATAACATTCACTAACCTCTAAAAGTCTTATTTCGTCTACATCATGTTTACACAAGTATTTTAAAATTAGAGTTGTCCATATTATTGGTATAAAACACTTTGATAGATAAGGTTTAAAATGATGCTCATGTTGAAAACTATAAAGTGGTTCTGTATATGTTTTTCAGGGAGATGAGGCATAACCTACATAGATACAGTATGAGCGGGCACAAAGTGGCGGCAAATCTTTAGGCTTTTTGCTAAAAGTGCTACACTGTCTTTTTAAACAACAAATATGTGGAAATCTGTGTAATTTCTGTGTATCAATAGAAGTCAGTAGATGCACCAATCTCTCAGCTCTTAAAGTTCACTTGCTTTCTAAAAGAGTCAAAATGATAACACTGAAAGTTTAGCCTGCACAAAGCGACTTCCTCGGCCATGCTGTTTTGTACTAGGTAAAAAGCTTGTTCTCAACTGCACATGAATGATACAATTCAAAAGAGGTCCACGGCACTCAATATATGGAGATGCCAATAATGACTGTTTATTGTAAAATGTACAACAGTCTCGCGAGTTAAGGGTAGGAGGTCAGACTCCAAGCAACTCATTTTATTGTAAAAAAGCTAAATGAACTCCAACTTCAACACAATTAAAAATGCTGTAAAGTTTATTTTGCAAATAAGAACCCTGACAATTGACAGAAATAGCCAATCCTGCTCACTTTAAGAGCTGGTTGGCTTGATTATCTTTTGTAGAAAAATCAACTTCAGTAGCCAGGCAACAGTTTGACAAACAGAAGGGGGCAGGTATGTGCTTTCATTACCAGAAATTAACCTTAAGCCAAGGTTAAACAAAGATACTAATGAGAAATATAAAGATAAAATGTATACATATATATCCCATATATATACAGATGCACACAATATATTGAACACATATGTTTATTATTCCTTGTCTGTGTTTTGCAATGCAATTCAGCAGCATTAGCATGTCCATAAAATGGGTGCGGTAAACTTTTTTGGTTTATAATTTACTAACAACGTGATTTTATTAATTGTTTAACAAATGACACTGACAAAATGCCATAGCCACTTGCATATTTTCATATATGTTGTTTAAATACAAAGAACTATGCTTTAATAAAATAAAATAAATCACCATAACCATGGACCCAATCTGAACAATGGGTAGTTGAGAGTTTAATGTATTAGTGCTGTGATGATAGTATGGGAGGCTTTGGCAGAGTCCTCATGGTAACCACTGATTTGATTCCACTGTAAATCTAAGAAATATGGTTTGAATATCGCATATTTCATGCAAAATTGACTGAGAAAAATCAAAATGTCAAATCAAAGAAAATTTAAAAAGTTGAACATTTTGGATTTAAGTTTATTATTAACATCCAAATTTCCCATGTTATCTTACACTTTAATACATTTCTCCTATAAAACAAATAATGCTATCAGACTGCAAGAGGTGTGAATCTACTAAATATCATCTAGCAAATCACAACATTAAATAATCTAAAGGACAATAAAGGTAGAAAAATAGATCTATAGCTTGCCTGAGACCCGGTCAAGAAGCTCTGCCAGCGTGGTGGAGATAGGCAAGTGCAGAGTGCGAAATTTGTGCCCTGCTCCGTACATTGGATGCTGGATGATGTGACTTGTAGCATTGATTCTGCCTTTATACAACTGCAAGGGAAAATTATGTTCATTATTTGTCTTTCCTCTCAATAGAGCAATCTTATACCCATACTTATTTTGTGTATGCCACTACTTATGAAGCTATAAAAAAATAAATAAAAAGAAACTACATGTGTAAATTACAAGTAATATACTACAGATACTGGATTAAAAGACTGTTGATTGAATATTTCTATATAGATTGCTCACCAAGAGCTATCTTTACTGTGATCAAAACTGCTAAACAAATAGCTGCAGAAAATGTTAGTTTACATTATTTATACATATTTTTATATGTGAATATAACTTGATAGAGTTCTTATATTTTAACTGATGAAAGGTTATGGTTTCATATTTGTATTAGTGATTAAACAGATTATTTCATTAATTTGGTGGCCAAGAGTTTATAATTTATATATCGTATTATATTGTGTGTGTTCTATAGATTCCATAACTTATTAGCGCTGCAGGGGTGTTTCTATTGCTGCAAACGGGAACCAGGTTTAGCATGCTCTCTAGTTTGAAATCTAATTTCCTTAACACATTTAGGAATTTGTTGGGATTAGCAATAAACAGACAGAACTGTAGACAGACAGTTATTTGTTATGGGAAATGTGTCTGAATGTTTGTTGTAATATTGGAGTGATATAACTTTTTAAATATACAGAAATGGTATAAGCTATAAATACAAATACTAAGGTACACCACACAAAACAATCTCCAGACAGCAATTCCCCGGAGCAATGCAATTCGTATATTTACATTACAAGTGTGACAAACTGAGCTCATTCCATTTAGATTTCTCAAATATTCTGTATTTATATTTTTAGTCACAAACTGGAGCTCATCAAGGAATGTCAAAACCCCATCTAAAACTGAACACTGGAGAAAAGTGTGTAGTGCTGGTTCCAATGTAATCCTGACTGTTATAGGAGATACCAGGCTAAGGGTACGCCTCCCACATGTAGATGGGTCATTCTTTCGTCTCATGTTTAGACTGTGCATTGTATTGAAACACTTAAGACATAACGCTGTTGAGGCTACATTAATTGCTGTGTTGTTTCCTTAAAAGACCAGAGGATTAAAGTGAAAAGGGCTTTGAATATTAAACACATGTACACGAACAGAGGATGCCTGTATTGTACACTAAACAAATATAAACCATATAAAGAAAAGCTTTGCATGCCAGAAAGGTAATTTGTTTAACAATGATAACAAAAATGTATCCTCTACCCAGGTTCAGAATCTGCAATAAAACTGGGTTTATTTTAATTGTTAATGTATGACCATTTGGCCTGGCATTAACAGATTCAGGCATTCCATTAAAAATGTAATTCTCCTATGCCATCTGCTGGATAACATATTGAATTTATAAACGTTATCCAATTTTTTGTACAAACATTTACTTCTATTGAAACAGTTTAGAAATGTTATGGTTTGCAACAATACAGATTTAAAATATATAAAAGGTCAACTTGCTCGCACATCTGATGTATAGAAATCTAAGGTTCATAGATCTGTGTTAAGATAGAACACCCATGTCTTAATGTCTTATAATGATGCAAGTTGCAGTGTGTAGATGTCAGTGGCATCAGCAGAGGAATGTAGGGCTTTATAAGTAAAGGGCAATAAACACATTTCTTGGAAGAAATAAGAAAACTATGCAACTAAATATCTTGAGTTTTGGCAAAGTCTGGAAACTTCTACCTGTATACAAATAAATATTTTACAAATTTAATAAAAAAAAAAAAAGAAAAAGATTTACAGCAGTGACTACCCCTAGTAATTACTTTCATTACTTTGAAATACAAGATGATGTATGGTCCCATAATCTATAAGACTTGTGGGCAAAATGTCTTGCTTGCATTGTCAGATTTTAAATGAGTACCCAAGCTTTAGTGTGCATAGGGGTGGATAATGCAAATATATTACTTTACTGACAGCACAAAGAAACTATTAGTGAAATCATTTTTAATGTTCCTAGTATTTGTAAGCAAAGGTTAAACTTAATATACCACATTAACAACCAATTTATTGGTTCATTTGTGGAAAAGGAAAGACCATCAATAAAAAAAAAAATAAAAAAAATTTGATCCATTTTTGAACATGCTACCCGATTGTAGATTAAGTTGGCATATGTCAGTTTTATAATCGGCAAAAAACCTGATGTTAAGTATATGCCAGTATTATAAGACAGACAAATGGGCGTATATGGGCAAAAAACTGCAGCTAATGCAGCAAATATTCATTACTACTGTTCAAATGATGTTCTTGCATTCTCCTTATATTGCATTAGTACTACTTTGAAACAGAAGCATTGTGTCAAAAACTAGCAAAGATTAGTAGTTTACCATTTTTTTTTATTAAAAAGGAACTAAAGTCAGATTACCCCTATTCAAACACTGGTTCTTTAAAAATATAACACTGTCCCCAACTCATATGACAGACACCTAAAATTATTACATTGTAGCATCAGGAACTCTAGTAATGTTGATCTACTAATTGCATGTAGCTATAATGGCAAAAATAAAAAATACAGCTATAAAGATTATTAGACGAAAAGGTAAATGGGAGCAATATGTCCAAAAGTTTAGGTCAAATCATGACACAAATTATTCTTACAGGGCAGGGAGACTGAAGAAACATTGTTACTTTCTCATCCTCCAACATCAACTGCAGGAAGAGTCTTCGGATGAAGCCAGAAATATTGCCAGAGGCTGGGAGATTCCCGCGCTGTGGAGACGTTTGGAACAGCTCACAGAGAACCTGGAAACACAAGGCCAAGGTCTCTTGAATTGACAGTTAAAGTGCTTTTTCCATGAAGGGCTAATAAAAACACACATTACACTTTCCAATACAATTACACAAATACTTGTGTGTCAACCAATTTTAGATTATTTATATATTTTAATACATTAGAAATTTTTTTTTTAAAAAAAAACCCCAAAAACAAATATTAAACAAGCTTATTCTGCTAAAAATGCTTTATATGCACTAGAAAAGGATCCTTAAACATCTGAATTATGAGTTAGTTACCTATTGCTTGTTCTGCCAAAGTAAAAGGAAATGTCGTACATATACACCAATATACAATCATTTACTAAGCAACATTAATTTGAAGTGCACCCTTCACCTGAATCATAGCTACCAGCTAGGACTAAGTGCCCAGTACAGCAACCAAAATGTAAGATTTGTCCTCAATTATGAGATCACCTGCACTGTACTACTATTCTAGTTTTACATGTTGGGGGCAAAAATCAGTACCAGTCCTTATGAAACACTGAACAGCACCAAAATGTCCCTGGAAACGGTTTGACAATTATAGCCTAAATGATCTGAAAATTAAAGGAAAGAACTACTTGCTTGTTATGCAGATTTTTCCTCCCAGTAGGGAAACTAACAAAACAAGTCATTCAGAGAATTCTACAGACTGCTTACATCACTTGTCTAACAGATCACGCTGTCCTAACAACCCCTCAAAGGGCAAAACATGTTAGCTAGTCCGTATAAACAAACACTGAGAATTTAGTGAAAATCTATGAGATTAATGAAATAGTACTTGCTAAAAGTTCTAGATAGAACATTTGAAGAACTGCTTGCTTCATCTGCCTAAAAAATTAAATGAGCTTTCTTATCTTTATAGTTTCTTGTGAAATTCTCAGGGAAAATATTTAAAAAACCATAAGAACGCTTCCTAAATAGGTCTTCTATTAAATTGTAATAGAAGCCCTATGAAATTTGCTGGCCCTATATAAATAAATTATGATAGGTCTTCACCACTGGCATGAACAAAAGGGTCTTGGTAATGAGGCAAGAAAAACGGGCGAGGGCGAGGATAGATAGTTGTTGGTTGCTTTCATCAGCCCCTGATGAAAGCAACCTAGCTGAAAAGATTATTGTGCAGGGCATCCTACTGTTAAGTATCTTTCTGTTGTTTCCGTTTAAATCCTATTATTGCTGGTCTGTTCGTTTGAACAGCTAAGGATCCTGTTTTTTGAATTATGGACTATGCACAGTTTTTTAAGCTCCGATTTACTTATTGTAAATTGAGTGCATCCTCATGTATATTTTTGTTTATCTCTCTCTCTATAATATCTCTCTCTCGGTCTATAAACACACCAGGGCCATCTTAACAACATTATGGGCACCCAGGCAAAGCAGTGCACTGGGGCCCCTGGATATAGATATATAGATGTATACAGATACAGATATAGATATACAGAGAAAGAGATAGATAGATAGATAGATGTACTTGCTCAGTGACCCTTGTAGTTTTTGTTGCAGGTTTTTTTCTTTTGCAGGATTATTTATTCTCATTAAGAGCCGTGCCTATGGGGCCCCTGAGCAGCTGCCAATCGTGCCCAATGGAAAAGATGGCCGTGACACACACATATACACATACATACATATATATATATATACATATATATATATATATATATATATATATATATATATATATATATATATATATATATATAGTAGAAATATAACTATTAGATAAGAATGTTAATCAATAGCGATAAGTTCACTTGAAATCTCCCTTCCTCAGACAACACTCCAGTAAAATAGAGTACACTTTCACAGTCCTTGCTACAGCAAAATGATTTCCCCTCAGAATAGCTTGCAACTATGTTAGCATACCTGTGCCATTAATCTCTGGTTATTTGGATGACAAGATATGCACTGCAAGAAAAAGGCCACTGTTGCATTTTCCACAGCAGTTCTTTGTTGAGTGGTAAGACCATTTCCTGTAGCGGAACTCAGTAAAGTGCACCTGGAATTGGTCTGCTGCGACCCATTTATGTGACCTGCTGAGCTGGCACCAGAATGACAAAGTAAAAATAAAAGTGTTGTCCATAGAGGGTTAACTTCTGAACCTCCAAGCCAATCCTTCATAACATGACTGTTGCCAACTTCAGTCAAAAACCTGAGTATTGGTGCCACCAAGTCTGCCGTAACTGGCATCCTACTAAAGTGCTGAGATGTGTATTGCCGCCTGAGTTTCTCCTGTGTGCCATCCGCAGAGGTTGTAGGACAGTCTGAACTAGATATGTGACTGAAGCAAAAATTAACCAAGCTTCTGACAAGAAGTGAGGGTAAGTCAGAGTCCAACAGTTGCTTGATGGCTTCTGGAGACTGTGACGAAGCAGCAAGTGTGGCGAGGTGTGACTCCGTTAGTGCAAGAGGTGCTTGTGCGTTTTTAGAGTCATCCGTCAAAGCAGCATTAAGGTCTTGCTTTTTGCTGTCGTCTGTGATGGACAGTCTATGCTGGCTCTGTATTGGTGGAGGGGTAATTCCCATCCAGCCCATTAGAAGGGAAAAATAGTTTGGGTGAATGTTACACATTGAGCATAGCAGTCCGTCAACAGCCTTTTTTAAGACCATGTTGCAAGGTAAGGACATGGACCATTTATACAATGACCTAGAAGATAAAAGATACAATTAAATCGTAGATCACACAATATAAATAATTTTAGCAAATGTTTAAAAAACAAACACACACAACTCTTCGGACATTCATATTTTGTATACAGCAAAATTGCAAAAGCTCTTACAAACTACAAAAGCGCATTGATTTGTGGATCAAGATAGCATCTGCAAGGGTGCAAATGTTTACACCAGCTAATGGGAAGAGTTGGGTGATTAAAAACACCTCTCCAAGAGCAGATTAGGAGCATAAGCACACTAAACAAATTAAATTTCATTTTTGTGGATGGGATTATTTAATAAAGGCTTAGAAAGGGCACTTTTATTGGTGCACTCATTGCTTTACAGGAAAGTGCAGTCTTTTGCCACCTCAGGGATCTTCAGAAATCAGGTCTTGTCCACAATACTAATGATGGGACAGAATTTTCACCTTCTAATTGCTCTTTGGCTGGAAAGTAAATGTCTAGGTGGACTTCGACCCATACTGTAGAATGGCAAATGTAATAAAGACAACTCAGATATCATATCACTATTGTTATTAAATAAGTGAGTGTATACCAAGTGGTATTTTAACAGAGTAACAAAAAGGTTTAAAGAAGGAAAAGGGATGGGGTCTAACATGGAAGTAGGCTGGACTTTGACCAGACATTTTTCCAATGTCTATCTTACACAGCTTTAGAAGAATCTGAGAACTAGTAAAAGTTTCAGATTGTTACATGATGTTTGTAAAGCCCATGGGTTGTGATTGCACCTTGAAATGCACATATAGAACCATTGAGGGCACACAGATTTAGTGGTTCCTATATGACCCTTAAGGTGCTTACTCACACAATGAAAGAATACTTTCTAAAACAGCACCTGCACAACAAAGTACATGTGGGGAAAAATACCAAACATACTAATTTAGAGCAAAGTGAAAAATTAATAAAGTATGATCAATATTTTGCATTCCAAATATAGCTAAACAATATTTCCAAAAACGTAACCATGCGGAATTGGTAAAACAGCTGTGTCAATAAAACGGTATTTAATAATTTTATGTACTTACTCAAATAGATCTCTGTTGAGCAACCCAGGCAAGTCATATTCCACAGGAAGCTCATAGCTATGCCACAAAATGGCTGCTACGCAGTGCAAATGAGAAGGAGATGGCATTAAAAGACCAAACTCTCTTGGCGAGCTATTCGGAGAACTGAAGCTGCTACGACCGCTCCTTTTCAATGAAGCCACTCTGGCAGAATCACGCACCCACTTCAACAGAGCCTGTATTCTACAGTTTACCAAGCGAGAGACAATACATTGGCAGTTGAATATTAAACAGCACATTGCTAAGTGTTTTACATGTTCTTAAAAGTATTTCATATTTTTGCCATTTCCATTCATAGCAAATATTATAATACAGAGATTTGTGTATGTACAATGATGCTATAAAAACAGTCGTATCAGAAACAGTTTACGAGAAAAAAAAAAAAAAAGACAAAAAAACTCCCTTTAAGCAATCTTAGCATGCAGAAGTGTATGCATTATATAAAAGACCCTGGATAATGTATAAAATAATTTTGGCATTTCACCTGAATTTCAAGACAGCCATTAAGGTTAAGTTTTTTTTTATTCGAACATTGTTTCCACAATATTCCTAATAAATGTACTGCAGCAGTGGCTAATCCGCAGCACTTTTTACATGTAAATGTGGCTTCTCAGGGGTTAGGGTTTTGGCCCCCATTATGACATCCACTGCTTTGTTATAAAACAGAGAATAAGACAGACCGAAAGAATCCAACTTGAGTGTGACATGGCCTTCACTGCACAACACAGGGAGGACACGCAGAACAAAGGAGGTGAGTGTGCAGGGTGCCTTCCTCAAGGTTGCAGGGTCCACAGTTTACATGTATATCTACAGGTTCACTTCACTTGTGTAATAAGTGCATAATCTCATGGTAAAGATACACAGTTTATAAAAAACATTAAATTTCAGAAAAAGTATTGTGGATACATTCATTTATTCTCTTCTGATGGGTAACACATTTTAAACCACACACACAATGGACTTCAGTCATTTACAAGTACACATTTGGAAGGGAAGTACATACCTATCCTTTGTTCCAGGGTCTTGAGTGGTCCCCAGCTGATACAGGATATCGATCGTGGAGTCTGATGACAGACCATTGAGTCTTCCAAAAAGAAGAGGGCTGTTTAAATCTGTAGAAAATAATTGTAAGTGAAATAACATACTATTTAAGTAAGGAAAAGTATTTGTGCACAATGTAACAGGGTTTAGAGACATACCAGCTGGATCACTGCCAGACGCTGCACAGTTACGAAGCAGGATGTCAATGAGTCGAAGACCTATCCTGGTAGACTGAAGTCCAATCTTAACCAACACAGCCTCAATGTTGGGTGAATGCATACCACAGTATGGAGACATCAGTAATGCAGCACAAGTCTGCAGCAGGTTGGCCGTAGGTGCCGCAGCACTTGCCATCATAGCTTCCAGTTCACTTATGTGAGTGAGGCAGTGATGTAAAAGCCTTAGCCAACCAATGCTAGAACAAAGACAGAAAGTCTTAAAATACATTAGAAATATTGTTTTGGTATTATCTTTAACTCTATTTTTCATGTTTTAAAGCTTAAAAAAATTACAGCTGCAGTGCCACTCTGCAGTCCCAACACATTTTGTTTTGCTTCCATTTTATTACCACAGTTTCTAAATACGAAAATTAGGATATATTAAGACTGAACCACACAGTATTATGTACCATCCAATATCAAGATAAATATACCAAAAGTAAAGTATTGACCAAGGGCAATGAGGGATGAATTTAAATGATGATTTTATTACTTTACCCTCTCAATATATATGTGTGACTCAACGAGAGAGCGAGAGAGGGCGCAAGAGAGAGCATAGGTCATTAGTTATATATTTCAGTCTACACATAAGCAAGGATAAGTTTACAAGTTTAAAGTTTATAAGTTTATCTGTGTGTAACAACCTATGACAGCAATTCCTCTGTATGACTGACCTATTCACATTTGTAGTTTTAAAAAGAATAATAATACAATGGTATATACTGAGACTGATGCGCACTTTATTGTGTAAAAGTATTGCTGAAATTCACAGCAATCAACTGTTTTCTTCCATGTCCTAAAATTTGCTAGAAAAAAAATTACACTCTTCTGTGGTTGTTAGGGGTTAGAATATATTTTCTTGTACAGTTCCTTATGCACAAGCCATCATAACTGCATCCCCAATGTCCAGCTTTCACATATCACATTGCCATTTTACCTGGTCTTGGACACTTGATCCTCAGAAGGAAGGAAGGGGTTGTTAACAGTTGCTGAAGAAGTGTTTCCGAAAGCAGTTAGACCAAGCAATTTAATTTGTGATAGTCCAAGAGTGCTGGCATCACGAGGACGGTGGAGTCGCAGGCAGACAGCAGAAGCCACCTCCGCCTTAACAAGTTGAATTTTTATATAGGTGAGTCCACTAGTGATGACTGGTGTGGACAAAGGCAACATATTCACCCCATCGGCACTTATTTCCACAGAGACTGAAGAGGGACAAGCTAAAAATAATTCACAGGTTTAATAGCAAGTTAGATGTAGTTGTAACTGGTCAAGCATAATATAATTGCAAGAGAAAATATAAAAAAACAATAAACTTCGGTAAAGCTCATTAACCATTTCATAACCAAAATTGTCCATATGGTGCCTACCACTCTAAAAAAAATTATATGAAGTGGGTAAAATATAAAAAATACCATCTTTAACCTTAGAGCAACGCTATAACATGCAGGGCAGTCACACTGGAAAATATAATTTTATGCCACAAAAACAAAAACACACTTATTCTACAAGAAACCTGATCGCTAAGGTACACAGGTGTTTTCTGACTGCGTTTTTCAAGCATATCATGATTATTAATGCCTCTAGAGCTTGTAACTGAGATTTTAAGCTGCAGCATTAAAACATAGCTTTGACAAGTTGTTGTCAAATGAAGAATTTGTGTCAGTTTATTTTAAACACTGACAAATCACATAACATTTCATGTTCACACTTTATGATTTTGAAAATTGAACAAAAAAAATAATAATCCACACAGAATAAGATAGGAGCTTTCTCCCCAAGCGTTTTCTGTCACATGTCTTCTGAGGTCTAGAGAGGGAGTACTACTTCTAAACAATCACTCTAAGACAGGCATTTTTCCTCAAGTTTCTGGTCTGGGTGACCTGCTGGGCATTTCAAAAAGGCAGTTCCACCAGTACCTGCAGGTTAGAAATTTCTTCCACTTGGTTAAGACTTGCCTACTAGACATACCAGCATTTGCATTTGAAAACCTTTGCCTCATCGGTCACTCCTTCTAAGGTCTTATTTTGACGCTATATAAAGCTTTCCACCCGATCACAAGTGGTGAGAAGAAGCCATACCAAATGAGGTGGGAGGCCGATTTGGGTGAATCTCTAAACCCCGGGGAGCAGACAGACACATTATCTCAGTTAATGTCCGTACCAAAGAGAATGCCTATAAATTGCTCTGTAGGTGTATCAGATGCCTGCTTGAGGAATTGTGGTCAGCCAGAGTCTGTGTGTGTGGTGGAGCTGCCCAAAACTTCAGCCATTTTGGAGTGACGCCATTCAGATCCCACTCCTTTATTTACCTATGCCAGACTTCTCTTCCACACTGCTCAGGCATATCACGAGTGCAGTAACATGCCAAATAGCGCCCTTGTGGAACAATCCTCACGCTGTCTTCACGAAGAAAATAACCATTCTGAGAAACTCATCTGCTTCTTTCCTCAAAGTGTGGGCCCCATGTGCCTCCTATCACAATCAACCTATTCTCAACCTTTAAGTTAAAGTTAGGTCACAGTCTCTCTGTAGCTCTAATCAGCTCTCCTGTAAACTAATGCTCTCCCTCTAGACCCTCTTCCGCGTTGCCTATCCCCCCCCCCCCTCCCCCTATACAAACTCTGATCTGATCCAAATAATTATGATCCTCACCCTGTTTATATTGTTTTCGTTTCAAAGTGACTTCTATTTCTGTTTGAATTTGTGTTTAAGAGCCTGTAACCCTCATGTATGATTTGCGTTGCCTTCGATAGCTTGGGGGGAGGGGAGATATCATTTGTATGCAGGTCACAAGGTCTACTTTATCTTCAAGATATATTGCAACCCTAAATGCCTTGTAAGATTGTAAATACCAGGCATTCAGTTATAACTTGTTTTTGAGTGTAATAGCACCATTTGTTTTGTGGTAGAAAACGTCCTATATATGTATATGTACTTTAGGAGATGTTTGTATATAGCCCTATAATATATATAAAAAGCGTTATAGGGGTACTTACTGGCAAGAGATGCAAGGTGAGGCTGAATATGTATCTCTTTTAAAAGTACAGCTGCTGGTAAATGGATAGTGAGATCACACCAGGCTTCTTCTGGTAAAAAAATATATGACCAGGCAGCAGACCGCGCTCTCCTGTGGGGTGGGGTGGCTTGTAGTAGGACTTCTGCAGGCTGAGCCGTAGGACTACTTGAGGTGATTGTACCTACAAGGAAAAAGATACATATTTAAAAGAGATCATGAACAAGTAATTTCAAGATTAAAACGTAATTTCATGGCTAATTCGTCATAGAAGTTTAACTTGCATATATAAAATATATCACAGGGTAACCTACAATATATATATTATTTTATTAACTTTTTAGAATACAAACAGCACGCAAAATAACACTTCATTTTTAATATAGCAAGACAGGTTAACTGCTGGGAGGAGTTCAGGGGCAGCAGGGAGTCTTTTGCCCTAGGGTCGGACTACTGGCTACATAGAGCAAATTTCAGCAGAGGGATGGAGCTCGACTCCAAAAATGGGCATACCAAAAGTCAGTTTAGGCGATAGATTTAAATATTAAATTTCCCTGTCAATAGTTAGTGAAGCCAGGATGAAGAGCCAACTGACCCCACCTCACTCTAGTACAATGTGGACAGGTAGGAGAGCTTAGGGAGCTGTACCTGATAATTCCTTGCTTGCTCTCTATCATATTCTTGGACCTCGGACTGTCAATGTCAACAAACAATGATGTCATACCCATCCCTTGTCAATAAGCCCTTAAACATTACATTAGGCGAAGAATAACACCTGAACAAGACTGCCAGGAGGGTACTGCATAAAGGTAAAGGAAGTATGGGGAAGAGGAGATTAACAAAAGGTAGTGGAATGTTAATCTGAAAGCTGATTTACTAATACAATACTATAAATTGCTATAACAAAAAAAACATTTAAACATTCTTCTCTTGCAATTTACATGATAAGAATATAGAGGAAAGTAAAATTAAAAGACTAGAGTGACTGACCACACATGCAAGTGCATGTATAGTTCTTAGACTCCAGTTACCATGCAACAAGAACAGAGACAATGTATGTATGAAATGCATTCAACCTTCTATTTAAAGAGCAAGTAAATACTGTGTATTACTGAGCTGAATAGTACAATTACAGTGTTTATACTTAAGTAAATATATTTTCTTTTCCCTGTCAAGTACTAGGGAGGTGCTTCTCTGAGCAAGAAGAAAAAGGACTACAGCCTCTCCTTCCGATTCGGCGAGATTGTCGGCATCCCCCACCTCCACAGAACAACAGAAACTAAGAGGGACCAGGCAGTGGCTATCCCTATTTCAGGTTTATAATCTGGGGGTCTTCTGTTGCGGGATTTGTAAAAAAAAGAAAAAAAAATGAATACATAATATTTTTTTTTATTAAATTTAAAATACTGTGCTTCATCTGTTCAGAGTACATTATGTCTGAAAAAGACTTTCAGTGGTAAGATGCGTGCTGGTACGTCTGTGTTAACTACAACTGTTCTAAATGCTAAATTATCTTCTGGATAATGCCCTCTGTGCAGTTTGCGAGCCTGAGAATCGTGAACGTTGTGCTGCCGACTTGGGGTCAGCAGCTTTAGAGGAGCTGGCCTGGGCCAGGTTGCTGGCAACATCCATAGCTGATCTTGCTAAGGTGATGTCAAGATCTACAGAGGTACATGAGACTTCTATTTCTTTAACTGATAGAGGGAACCCCTAGGGTAGATTACCCCGCTAGCTTGCTTGTCTTCTACTTCAGCTATCCCTACCCAGAACAGGGTCTCTCTTAAAGATCATACTGATAAGAAGCGTGACCTAGTTCTCCGCTCAGCCTATTTGGCCTCAGGGATTTTATTTAGACTAAATATGGCCATAGCCTGGGTTAATAGAGCAATTCAGCTTTGGTCAGAGCAGTTGGTTAGAGGTCTACAGACTGGTGTTCCCAGAACTGAACTTCTCATTTTAGGAGGCCTCTGAATATGTAGGGCAAGCCGTCATGGATGCGGTGTCGGTCATTTCTAGGTTTGGTGGCCTCATCATAGCGGCTCGTCGCACCTTATGGTTGCATTCTTGGGCCGAGGACGCTGAATCAAATCGCACCTTGGAGGCATTGCCTTTTGATGATGGAGTAACGCTTTTTGGTTCCGGAGAGGGGATTATCCAAATAGCTACAGGGGGCAAAAGTACTTCCCTTCTTGTCAGCTCTACCAGGCCAACAGAGTCCCGTTTTCATTCCTTTGCCCAGAGGTAGGGGGGCTCCTCCAAGAGGTCAGTCTTTGTTCCCCAGAAGAACACACACAGCAGAGGTAGGGGTCTGCACATACAGGAACCCCTAGAGAGAGTGATAAGCCTGCGGCATGACAGAATCCCACTCAGGGATTCAGTGGGCGGGGTTAGTCTGCTTCACTTCCAGGAGCAGTGGTGGATCTCAACCACGGATATTTAGCTGTAGGGGATTGTAACAAGAGGTTACATAATAGACCTTGTTCAGTTCCCTGCATCGCGTTTCTTTTCCACACCCCCTCCCTCCTGTCCCATCAGGCACATAGCGCTTAGAAAGCCATCCACAATCTTCTGTCATCAAGGGTTATTGTTCAGGTACAGTTACTGGAAAAACGCAAAAAAGTTTTACTTCAATGTTTTCTTGGTTTCCAAGCCCGACGGATCTTTCCGTCCAATTCTGAACGTAGGGAACCTAAACAAGCAGATTAGGATACTCAGGTTCCGCATGGAATCCTTACACATGGTTATCGCCAGTATGAATCAGGGAGAGTTCATGGCATCCATAGATATCAAGGATGCCTACCTTCACATTCCCATTTGGGGGGGGGGGGGCACCAGTGCTTCCTCCCCTTTTCAGTCAGAAGTCATCACTTTCTACTCAGTGCCCTACCTATTGGTTTGGCTACTGCACCGAGGATGTTTTACGAAGATAATGGCAGGTCTACTTCGCTCCCACAGAATCACAATCATACATTATCTGGACGACCTTTTCCTGAAGGCAACGTCAGCAAATCTTCTCTCGCGGCACATCCAGATTACAATTCGGTTTCTCGAGGCACATGGTTGGATCTTGAACTTACCCAAGTCCTTGCTTCATCCTACTCAACAGATGCGTTTTCTGGGTCTCAATTTCAACACTGTAAACCAGAGTGCCTATTTCCCAGAAGACCGAGTCTCTGCTAGCTCGCAGACAGTTGTATCTTCTCCGGTGCATGAAGCTTCTGGGATCCATGATGTGAGTGTTCAAGGCGGTTTCCTTTGTTCAGTTCCATGCACGACTGTTTCAGAGGGAAATCTTGCAAAAATGGTCAGGCGCCCACGATCATCTGGACAGACAGATAATCCCACTGTCAAATACCACACGTCTTTCTCTCACCTGGTGGTTAGGGACATCATCTGGAAAGGGGACAGTCATTCCAGGCATATAACTGGACCCTGATCACCAGAGGCCAGTCTGTCTGGGT
This sequence comes from Mixophyes fleayi, assembly GCF_038048845.1. Taxonomy (NCBI): domain Eukaryota; kingdom Metazoa; phylum Chordata; class Amphibia; order Anura; family Limnodynastidae; genus Mixophyes; species Mixophyes fleayi. The sequence goes on along the minus strand of NC_134404.1, from coordinate 277,605,287 downwards.
GGGGTGCGATTATCTGGCCTCTAAGGTTCCAAGGACTCTGGTCTCCTCTGGAGGCTAAGCTACCCATAAATGTTCTAGATCTCAGGGTGTTTCATAGAGTGTTAGTTCAGGGGCAACTGTTTTTGATCAGTAAACCGTTAATTCAGTCAGAGAACGTCACGGCTGTGGCATATCTAAATCATGAGGGCGGAACACTCAGGTCAATGACAATGCAGGAAACGTCATGTCCCGATAATCTCAGCCGTCTTCATTCCCTGGGTGGAAAATTGGAAGGCCGACTTTCTCAGTTGGCACAAGATTCACCCCGGGGAATGGTCTTTTCACAAGGACGTCTTTGCTCTCATAATAGAACGTTGGGGCGTTCCAGACATTAACCACATGGCGTCCAGACAAAACTTTCAGGTTCCTCTCTACTGCTCGAAGTCGAGGGATCCTCAAGTGGGATACACAGATGCCATGACGGTCCCATGGCGCTTCCGTCTAGTGTACTTTTTACCCCCAATTCCAATGCTTCCTCGGGTGCTAAAGAAGCTAAAAAGAGAAAGCTTTTCAGCAATTCTAATCACCCCTCATTGCCCTCGCAAGCGTGGTTCTCATACATTCTGGGAACGGCGGCGGGGCCTCCCTTTCATTTTCCTCCTCGTCGAGACCTTCTGGTTCAGGGACCTCTCCTTTAACGTGCTTTAGTTTGGCTGACTTTGACGGCGTTGCTGCTGAAACCTCAGTCCTTAAATCCAGAGGTTTTGCATCTGCAGATGCAAGCTTTGGGCACAGGGTGCTAAGCACAGCTTTGGTATGTCCCCAATGTCTCGCAGTGTCTCCCAATGGCAGGTAAGAGAAAATAGTATTTTTACTCACTGTAAAATCTGTTTGTCTGACTGCATTGGGGACACTGCGCAACCTCCCTTGCTCTGAAAGAAAGTTCTGTTAAGTTTACTTTGTTTATAGTTTTAGCCTGTTAGCCCTTTCTCTCAGCTTGGTTATACAAAGCTGACGTAACGGTCAGAGAGGAGGGGCATAGTAGAGAAGGAGCTTGTTTATTAATAAAGTTTGACAAGGGCCTAGACCTACTACACTCAATTTGTCGCAGTGTCTCCCAATGGAGTCAAACAGATTTTACGGTGAGTACAAATCCTACTATTTTAATGCCAGTGGGTGGGGTAGGACCTTCGACTCGCTCATTGGTGGGGGGAGTTGGATAGTTTAAGGGGAAAAAAAAAAACACAACTCATGTGATCACGGCACCGGCGTCCCTTCTCTCTGCTCCATTCACACTGGATGTCAAGAGTGACAACATCACGCCCGACATTCAGTGATGAGGAGCGGCGCAGAGAGAACCAAGAAAGAAGAAGAGGAGAGGCAAGGGGGGGGGGGGGGGTAGGGGGGTGGAGAGAGGCACAGAGTGATAGAGAAAGGGGGGGTGGAGAGGCACAGAGTAACACAGAAAGGGGGGGGTGGTGAGAGGCACAGAGTAACACAGAAAGGAGGGGTGGAGAGAGGCACAGAGTAATACAGAAAGGGGGAGGCACTTTTTATTAAAGTGCAAAGAAGCACTTTAATATTAATTGCAATTCATCTGATCACTCTTCATGACATTCTGGAGTATATGCAAATTGCCATCATAAAAGGCAGCAGATTTGTTAAAAATAATATTTGTGTTATTCTCAAAACTTCTCCCCATGACTGTATTGTCACACCTCAAGGACTGGTCCCATCATCCCCAACACTAAACCATGGGTGGATCTGAAAAAAGGCCTCCTCCTCAGCCTATCCCTTAGTAGACCTGTTTAAGCTTAGTACAAAATATAGCATAGCAGGAAAAGGTAAATGAATAGAACATCAACTTAATATAAAAATGAGCAATTTAAAGCTGTCACACTTATTTTAAAACTCAAATTGGATTATACATGTACTAGATTACAACAATTGACCTTACTTCTGTGACAAACCAGAAAATTGTAAAAAATCACGAGATAAAAGCACCTTTTGATTTAGTTAGTAAGACTTTTACAAACACAGTTTTCAAAGTAAAAACTTATATTTTCTGAGAAATAAATTAAAAAGAATAGATACAGATCTAAAAGTGCATAAAATCAGTTTATCTTTAGGCATTAAAGCAGACACAATTATAAGGTTCTCATAGATGTTGTTCAATCGCATACCGAGGGGGGCAAAGTTGTGGATGCCCTCTGCATTGTCTGGCTCAGATGCAAGCACTCTTGCTTTCAGACTGCTATCAGAGGCCTTGCTTGGGCCAGAATCAAGGAACTTCATGATTGTTGATACCATGCTTCTGGCAGTGTTAACAATTGCCCGTGTGCTGGTCACCATATTATTGCAGATGAGTTGAACACCTCCTAAAAAATATGCACATAATACTGTAAGTATGAAATAAAGAATGCAATAATATTCAAACAACGATAATATATTTAAATAAAATATCTTTTTAAAATGAAAGCACTGTGAGAAATGTGTCATTAACTATGAATGGGGCGTAAACACAAAACAAGCATCTAGGAGTAAGTGATATGGTTGGATCAAAATCTTGTCCATCTCAACAGAAAGGGTTAGAGTTTTGAGGTACAAAATTGGCCGAAAGGAACAGTGTTATTTTTAGACGAAAAGCACGTAGGAATATAATCCTGTGCCCCTCTGATCTGCTGTCCCTGGAGTGAACACTCCAACAGTGAGCAAGGTCTGAATGGTCACTCAAAGTGATTGGTGTCTGAATCGGCCCCTGGGAAAGCAGGTTGTAATGTTCTGAGGAGATCTATGATATATCCTCAATGCCCCTCACCCAGAAATCTGAATTGGAACTAAACCAATAATCTTAGTAGAGAAGCTACCACAGCTGCTGCTGGGTGGGCTGAAAGCATGCCATATGGACAAACTGTCTGAGGGCTTTGTCACTTCACCATATGCTGTACACCCCTATTTTTATTTATTTAAAAGGTTTCGTTTTTTTTAAACTAAAACAAAGCAGAAATCCAGCGCACTTTGTGATCAAAATAGTTAAGATATGTGAGAACAGCTGCCAGATAAGGGTCTGTGTAGTCTGTAGCTTCAATTTATAAGAAAAATAGTAAAGAAACTAGCTGCACTGACATCTATAATAAATTCATTTAAGATATTATCAAAGACTTATAAAAATATTACATTTACTTAAAAAAATGTCAAATCCATTTATACTTAGAGAATAAACCAGATGGTATTAAAAACAAAACAGACTGGCTAAGATAAATTTATATGCAATTTATACAGCAGGAATTAGCTGTGAACAATCATTAGATATATCAGGAGGAACAGTATCCTGAGTTTTTGCTTGCTGGCAGCGCAAAAGGATAAAAAGTGAGAGTTTTGGGCCTTAGCAAAAATTACCAGCAGGAAGGACGTCTTCCCACTCATCACCTGGCTAATGATCTTATCAGCTCTGGGCCAAATTAGACAATACCAGAGAAACGCAAGAGAATTCTTGGGACTCTTAATCCCCTCCCAAGCTTTGAGCCACAGAGTTTGGTGAGCAAGAAGCCTCCAAATTCAAAATTCCAGCCACAATAAGACCTTCATCGGAAGCTGTATTCCCCAAATATCATCACCTCTTCGGTATGTTCAGTGAGGATCACAAATTGGGACCTAGGCCTTTCTGACCCAAATGGAAGCTGAAATAGGCCTCAGGGAAACAGCGACTGTTTTGTGACTAGAATGATCTATATTATCCTATCTGTACCATCTTTAAGAGCTGCAGCATTTGAGTTAGGAATAGTGTTCACCTTAAACAAATGTGCTATAGGGACATCCATCTTCGATGGATCTTTCCATTTATCCATATTCACCTTGGAATAAGAATAAATGGGTCAGTAATCTGCAGGTAACCTCAAACTTTCCCAAACAAATTTTAAGCTGACAGGCGCTTAACAGTGCGAACACACCAAAGTAATGGAAGTATATATTTAATTTCAAATAGGATGGCAGCTCCCAACATACGACACCTATCTGCAGATGTCAACCTATTAGACCAAAACACAAGAAAGGGCGCCAAACATAGTGTATTAAATGTGACTCTTAGTGAATTTTCCACATGTGTATAATTCCCGTACCAGAGATCCAGATAATATCAGCTTCAATGAATACATATGATCTTCTCTAGGTACCGTCTAAGATGGACATCTGGAACCAATGATTCAATTTTGGATCTTCCCAACAGTGTAACTCCAGGGTAGCTTGATTGCCAGAATGTCTATTTAAGACAAACTCAGGTATTACTGTGGCAGCTTTGAAAAAGTCCTATTCCAGGGCCTGAATACTCGAAGTATCTACTAGCTGACGCGTTTCGTCCCTGGAATAGGACTTTTTCAAAGCTGCCACAGTAATACCTGGGTTTGTCTTAAATAGACATTCTGGCAATCAAGCTACCCTGGAGTTACACTGTTGGGAAGATCCAAAATTGAATCATTGGTTCCAGATGTCCATCTTAGACGGTACCTAGAGAAGATCATATGTATTCATTGAAGCTGATATTATCTGGATCTCTGGTACGGGAATTATACACATGTGGAAAATTCACTAAGAGTCACATTTAATACACTATGTTTGGCGCCCTTTCTTGTGTTTTTGTTTTAACCTCAAACTTTCAGTCACATTTAGTCCATGCCTCAAAGAGCAAGGAATCCATCAGCAGGAAAAAGGGTATGGAAACAATACTGTCGAATGTGTGCTGAACCCACCTGACCCCTACCCTCACAGGAAACTGCCAGGTACTGCACTTCCTGCAGTTCCTAGATTTTGGAGGCTGATTGTGGCTGATTTGTTTTCCCCTCACAGAGCTGCATGGTCTGGTGCTCCCTGTTCACTGCCTGTGGTGGTAATGAAGGTGACCCATCGCTCCATGTCAGGAGCGGCAGGCGGCATCGGGAACTGCGCCTTTTAAATGTGCTCTGGCATGCAGACAGACCAGTCTGCTTCCAAATGACAGACGCAGCTTTAAAATAGCAGCAGCAGATAAAAGAATAGCCTAGGCCAGAGTTCCCCGCAGGATGGGGATATAGGAGAGGGAGGAACTTAAGCAACTTAGAGAAATTTAAAGCTCTAACATCCTAATGAAGGCTCTTAGGATTATGGTTCCAGTGTGACCCACCCAGTAGGATGAATGAGAAACTACAATTTTCTGAGCACAAAGTGCTGGAGGAGACAAGCCACAGTGGTTGTCAACAGGGTATTTGCTCCAAAAGTGGCACCTGACCCATTCAGATGTGGCTTTCAGTGCAAACTTCCTGTTACAATTACACAAAGTAGCTTTATTCAACATGGCCCTTTAGTGTTCAGCAATTTGTAGGCTGAGGGGTTCCATGACGATCATGAGCTAAGGGACAAGGAACCAGAGGATGGGAGAGTTTAGAGGCTTCCTCAGTGAGAAAACTATCTGTACCAAAACCTTTACGAGCCAGCACAAAAAAATTATCAATGTATAGTGAATATTGTTCTTATTTATATTATGCTGTTAAGCTACAAGAAAGAAAACAAATACAGAAAAAAATATAACAATTTATTTATGGACCATTGAATCAAATGCTCAAAGTGAGCAGACAACGTGGCACTAGTGAGGAAAAAAAATTATTAATGACAAAAAGGAAAGAAAAAACTTTTAATGGGTATTTTTTTTTTTTTTTAAAGTAACTCTTCTATAAAAAAAAAAGGTTACCAAAGTATGCTTTTACTGTCAGATTCTAAGACAAGGAAAGGACACTAAAGTCTGAATTTTCTGCCTTTAGAGTTACAGTATTCGTAATATATATATATATATATATATATATATATATATATATATATATATATATATATATATATATATATATATATATATATACTAGACAGTAACGGCCCACAATCACATCGTGGTATAAAATGTATTTGACAAGTTGTGTGCAATTTTTACAAGTATTTCACCATTACGTACCCATATCATGGAATGCTTTCAAGGCCTCACTCGTGTCTAAAACTCTGAGGATGAACCATAACAGGGGCTCTGACAGCTGACAGGTAGAGAGAGATCCCTATGGGAAACAAATAAAGCCATGTAATAGATTACCTATTTACATTAACTGTTCCCATTGGATGATTTTTGAAAATTAATAAAAACTCCTATAAGTGTTTAATGCACTCCCATGCCACATAAATAATGACAATGTTGTAAGATAACAAGACTATATAACAATGTACAGATAGAGAGAGCTCATTTGGGAAAAACAGTGTAAAGAAAATATGCTGCATTAAGACATTGGAGTGTATATGCCATGCATTGGGGTATATTCAAAACCCTGCGTTGTTCTTACTGTTACTATGGTAATAGATGTGCATTATTACCGTTAGTACAATAATTTCAACGCTGATTTTTGCTCGCAGCCCTGAGAGTCATGAGCTAAAATCTGTGTTAAAATTAATGTACCAACGGTAATGATGCGCGTCCCTTGCTGTTATAAAGAACAGCGCGGGGAACCGAATCTGCCCCATTGTGTGACAAGTGCTGCTTTGGGTATTTGCCCTGAGTTATCTAATCACATTATGATGATTAAAAAGTGGTGTTTTCAATTTATCTAATGTGCATAGAATAAACAAATTTACCTGTCTTCCCATATATCCACATGCCATGTATGTTAGAATAGGTTGCAGCATAACTTGAACTGTGGTAGCTTTTTTACTGAGTGTGGTTAATATGGTGAACAGGCCGTCACCAACAGAAATGGCATCTAATCCTCCATGAAAGTTTTCATGTTTGGTTAAATGTAAACCACTTGCACCTAAAAATAGAAAACACACATAGGAAGACCTATAATTATTATTAATTATAATGATCATTAACTCCTTGAAGACTAGAGGTATTTTGTAATGACCAGACCCATTAGACTGCAAGCTCTCTACTGAGCAGGGCCTTCCACAGACTTAGTTTTCATGCATTATGTCTAACTTATACATCCCTGATTTATAAATTCCCTGTTTTCCACACTGTCCAGCACTGTGGCATCTTTCAAGTCAATGACAATAATAATAGTCATTTTCAAATATTTGAGATGCTAGGTTCACTGGAATAAATTAGTTTCTCTAACTCTACCCAATGACATTTTTTTTTCAGGACACATGGTGCTATCTTTTGGTGGCATATTTATTTATTATAATATACCAGGATACATGGGCAAAGTTAGAAGAAGAAAAAAAACACTTGAGATGCTGTTAAAAGTTAAGTTCACATACATTACTGTGTTACTTTCACTTTATTTTTTTTTTACTACTCTGTGTAGGAAATCTATTCTTGTTATCAAGTACAGATTACCTGAATAATGCAATTACCATGCAGTTGGCAATAAAAGGGGATGCATCCAACCTACAGCACAAATAAGTAAACCAAGATGTCACTGCTAGCAACAGTCTAACAATGGCAGTTTCCTTGACAGAGTGCCTTATCATACACAGTGCACGTGTACGGGACATGTTTTATGTAATGTGCCCATTGAAATTTGCTGAAGGAGCTGTGCATCTTGGAAATATAAAATCTATGTACAAAAGCCAATATGGAAAAAAGTACTTACACTGGGGATCAGGTCAAATTAAGCAGTTTTATGCCGCTGTTTTGTTTCTCATTCATATGAGGGTCCCCCATCTCTGGTAGTCCAGTGGAGAAGGATTGCACCTCAGCACTATGGTAGCCACAGAGCAGTGGCACAAGAGGGGCTTCTAAAAGGTGAATCCTGGGTTCATACGAGTCCCAGGAGGCAAAGTGCCACATTGAAGCCCAGAGGGCTTCAAAACCAGCATCAAGGAGGCTGGCTGCTGCGCAGGGACTGGCTATGTCCAGAGCAAATTTTAGATTTAAGCTTAGAGGTGATAAGCGGTTGGAGTATACAGCCATAGTAGCCAGCACAGAGATGCTGCAGCAGTTAAAAACAACACACATAAGCAAGCAGAGTCTAGGTGCTGTCAAGAGAGTCTGACTGTGGCAGCAACTATCGTCCTGCAACTGGAAACACATTGTTGGTATAGAGTTTACACTTACAGTCGTTGAGTCTGGTGGCCAAGAAGCACTAGCAGGAGTGGTCAGTAATTGTAGGGTACTAACATGTAAGCAAAACCTCTTTCCAAATGAGTAGCATAGTAAGCCCATCCTATTACACAGCACATAAATGGCCACTCAGATATATGCAACCACATGCATGGCAGTTTATAAAAGGCCCAGAAAAAAGGGAATTAAACATAAGGAAGACTCATTAAGTTAAAAAACTGAGTGAGGCATACCACATAAATCCAACTTTAAACATATTTTACAGTAAATAAATTGTAGTTAACTGAAACAATGGAATGGTAGCTCTGCATTACAGGAAATTGTAATTAATGCATTTGGGAACTTAATGTTTAATGATCTTAGTTGGAGACCACAAATACTGCAATCAAACACACACATATACATACATATATATATATATATATATATATATATATATATATATATATATATATATATATATATATATATATATATATATATACACACACACATACATACATACGTTATATATATATATATATATATATATATATATATATATATATATATATATTTGTATTATTTTTTTTCTTGAAAGACTAGAACAAAACAGACAAGGCAACAAGAGCACTACACGTGTATCACTAACACAATGAACAACTTATATTTTAACCTACAAAGTTGTCTATTTATGTGTCCCCCAATGGTAGAAAAGAGAAATGAGCATTTTGCTTTTTCCTATTTAAAAATCTGAACTTGCTATTTGCAATGAATTCATTTTAAGAAATATGCTGTGATATATCCTGTTTGGTGTCATATACAGAAATACATAGAAATAGCCTATGTAATAATTCAAAAACCGATTCCTTTATTAAAACATATCTGTACACTTACCAATAATCATGGCCATTGCACTGCTGTTACATTGGCCCAGGGCTGAGAGAATTTGGCTCATGATCTGCTGGTTGGCTAGCACCAAATCTGCCACATATGCAGTGGAACTTTGCATAGTTGAAGAATTGCTGTTGGCATCTTTTCCCCCATAGACTTTCTCCTCATCAGAAACACTGTCTGTTGTGCTGCTAACAACAGGTGCACGGGCACTAAACTCTTTATTACTTGACAGTGGCAGCTGAACCAAGATGTTAACCAGCTTTAATAAATCAAACATCAGCTGATCACGTGTCATTTCTCCACAAACTGCTTTGGCATCACCAGGTCGAATGATATTTGCAAAAAGGCCACCAAAACAAGCCCTTGCCCCAACAGAGCTGTCAGATCCACTACGAGACACCACTTTGTCAGAGCAGGTGATATAATGATGAACCAGAAAGGTAACAGATTCTATTACTGCAGAGATAGTGCTGACAGAGACCACCTCAAAATTTTGTTCCAGAGTGAATTCTAGGAGTTTCACCTGAGCATCCAGTGGTCCTTGTCCAGTCTGAAAAGCACCTCTATATGAAGAAAAAGATTCTCATTATAGAGTCTGTCACATAACACATAATTAGAACAGCATTACCCACCAAACTCTTACAGCTACGTATTTTATGTTAGCAAATGTTTGTTAATAGGATTTGTATAATTACATAAAATCTGTTTCTCAAAGTCCAATGGGGTACACCATGTAGATTGGGGTATAGACTAATGATAGGCATGTGCGGTACTTTAAGTAAGTTGTTAGCCAGCCCTTATCCTTCCCCTCCAAAGCCCCCCTTCTGTTTAGGCTTCAATTTATATTTAAACAAGCCCACAGTAATGGAGACAGAGAAAAAAAGAACTGAGAAAAAGGAACACACTAAATTTTCTTAAACAAAAAAAAAAACATGTCAAACCAAAGGAGTAACCACAAAGTCAAGTGTGGGCGCCTGGACCGATGGACTAGGAGGCACAGATTTTACGTAAGTATAAAAATTATATTTTCTCCCACATCCTATTGGGGGACACCGGGACATTGGGGACAACCCAAAGCCACATTTACAGGTGGAAACGTTTTCTCCCAAAACTTGCCTCCCCTGATGCAAACACATTCAGCTTGTAAAACATAAAAGTAAATGTGTGAACGGAGGACAGCTGCTCAGTCGAGGCCCCAAGCCGTGCCACCCAGGAAGCATCCAACAACCTTGTGGAGTGAGCCCAGAGATTTTCAGGAATAGAATGATTATAACATTGATGGATTACAATTATAATCCACCAAGCAATAGACATCTTAGAGGCTGTCTAGCCTCTATTGTGGGCATCATAGAGGAACAAAAGATGCTCTGTCTTACATACATCTTGAGACTTACATACATGTAGGCAAAGCAGGGACTACATCTACAGAACAAAGAGGAGCAACATTTGTTAAGAGCATGGAAGTGAGAGACCACCAGGGAGGACGTGCAGAAACAGGGAGAAGCACCTGCCCCCAGGGCACAGCCTGCAACAACTGTGACTTGCTCCAGTGATGGGAGTAGGGGGCGGCAGCGGAGGCACCTCTGACCCGCTGCTTCAAGCAGCGCACAGCCAGAGGAATCAATGCAGGTGTACCTGTTCCTAATGCTGACATCTGACAGCTATGGACACACTGGGACTGGGGGTGGTCGCGGACGCAGCTCCACTGAACCACCGATTGGGCCCCCAACAGCCAACAAAATTTGGCACTTAAACTAAACTGAGGCCTATACAGGAAGGAGGAGTATAGAGAGGGAGGAGTTAGGGCTGACTAACAACTTTCTTAAAGTGCCACACATGCCTATCTGACTACATTATACTCCAATGTCCCCCAATAGGATGTGGGAGAAACTATATTTTAATTGCATGGACACTAACACGAGAATACCATGATACCAGTTACGTCCTTGCTGTAGCATTTTGAAACTTTAAAAACATTGAAACAGCAGAGCAAGCAGTTTCCATATATTTTCAAAAATGTTAACTATTTAAAATTCTAGCAGAAAAGATACCCAACTTATTTATCATATACTTTACAAATGCTGCTGTCAGGAAACGCTAAACCCATCCTTGCAGGTTGTAAAAAACACACGGTGACCAAGATCATTGCTCTTTAGGCCAGAACAATTCAACTATCCACAGTATTGTGTATGCTAAGGAGCCTTGTGGCAGTTGTTTTTAGCATATGCTTTAGAATGAACAGAGGAAGCATGTTGACACAGGAATCAATTGATCCCTAGGTAATTATGCACTTTACAAACAAAAGAAGCACAGTCACTTGTAAAGAAAATGATAAATACTAGTGTAAATGAGTCCTTAAATGCAAATTTAAAAAATAATGGATATATGAGATTTATGTCATAGAATGTATGGTACACTTGTATCTGCATGCAATTCGGATTAAAGGAAGAGAAGCAAACGGCAGACCTTGCAATTTAACCAATGCATATACATGTTTGTTTAAATAATGGAGTCCTGTCCAGCACAGAGTCCTAAGTATCTCTTGCAAAGCAGCAAGGTCTTAGAGAATGCAGATGTGTTGCAATAGTGTGTCAGAGCATACTGCATTCTGTCCAAAACTAAAATCTATACATTAAGTCTTATACCATAAAGGTTACTTAACATATACAGTTATTTATGTAAGCTGTGGTAAATACACTTCACATTTCTAGAAGATGCAGTACCCTCAATATTAAACTGTGACTAAAGATAATATGACCAGCAAAGACTACAAAGCATACCTTTCTGTTGAAAGTATGTGTATGAGTTTTAATAAAAATTCACTGAACATCTGAGGGCTGGTAGCAGAGAGATGTACTTGAAGTCGTGTCAGGAACTCTTGCATTGCCTGAGTAGCAGTGGGCCCAACCTGAACAAAAAAACATACATCACTGTACAACATATTAAAGAAATAATTTTACACAAAATACTAACATTACACCATGCAGCTATTAATATTTCAACATTTAGAAATCATAATTCTCATCTCTCAAGTATCAAATATATATTAAATTTATCGAAGAAAAAAAGGCAGAAAGGGTCTCATTCAAGAAAATAGGAACATAAAAGGGTTTTAATAGAGTATGTTCTCATGTTAGGACATTTAAAGTGATTCGCTGACACTATGAAAACACTTTGCCTGCACTCCCTGAATGGACACCTCCGTTCTGCACAAGATCTACGTGTCTCTTCCACTCTCATCACATCCTCCCATTCTCGGTTACAGGACTTTTTACCGGGCTGCTCCCACTTTGTGGAATTCCCTCCCTCGCATAGTAAGACTTTCCTCTAGTCTTCAAACCTTCAAGTGTTCTCTGAAAACCCACCTCTTCAGACAAGTTTATGATATTCCTCAACCACCATCTTAATCTCCCTAGATTACCCTATTACCACGCTCTACACAGCTAACACAAGATAACAACCCTCTGACCAACATTGCCCCACACACACAGCCCACTCAATACTTTTTACCTTTGCATTCTAGCTGGTCCATTGTGCAATATGATGTACCACATGCCCTTGTGTTTCAAACTCCCATTGTCCTATAGATTGTAAGCTTGCGAGCAGGATTCTATTATCTCTCTGTCTGTATGTATTACCCAGTATTGTCTTATTAATGTTTGTTCCCAATTTCAAAGCACTATGGAATTTCCTGGCGCTATATAAATAGATGAACGACGACATTGAATTAGTTCTTTTCTATTTCTTGTCCATTTAGTGTGCATATAAGAGGATTTTTATACTCACGATAAATCTGTTTCTCCGAGTCCATCTGGGGGACACTGCTACCATGGGGTTGTGTGAGGGGAGTGGAGTTTGGCACTTAACTAGTTAACTTTGTTAATGATTGCTGCTGACAAACCTCTCCCTTCTGCAATCGCCCTGTAGTCTATTCAGTTTAAGAATAAAGTCCCAAGGAAGGGGAGACAACCAACCAAAGACCAAACAGCAGAAGGGAGGGAACGCAGTGTTCCCCAGATGGAATCAGAGAAACGGATTTATCGTCAGTATAAAAATCCTCTTTTCTCTTTCATCGTATCTGGAGGACACTGCTACCATGGGGACTTTCTAAAGCAGCCCCCTTAAGGGAGGGACGGCTCTGACAACCTGGCACATAGAGCACTATGGCCAAAACTGGCGTTTGCCGACGCACAGACATTGAACTGGTAACATTTTGTAAAGGTATGGATCGAGAACCAAGAGGCTGCTCTACATAACTAGTCTGCTGAGGCCCCATTTCGTGCAGCCCAAGATGTGCCCACCGAATTGGTAGAATGGGCAATACGATCTGGCACAGGACGGTTAGCATTGATATAAGAATGCATAACCATCTAGCAATAGAAAAAATAAAATAAAGAATCCGAGCGGCGAATCTTTGATGTCCTATGGACAGATTCTCAGAGCTCTGACCACATCTAGAAATTCCATAGTTTGTTCCAGCCGCTTGTGGTTCCTCAGTGAACACTGGAACCACTATTTTATGAAACCCGAAAAGCTACTTTTGGAAGGAAAGTAGGAACTGTTCTGAGAACTGCCCTATCATCATGAAACATAAGATATGGTTCGCAACATGGGAGCGCCCCCAGCTTGGAAACTCAATGAGCTGACGCAATAGCTAGTAGAAAAGCAACCTTCCATGTTAAGCATTGTAACTCTGCAGTCTGTAATGGTTTAAAGAGCAGTCCCTGAAGCATATTAAGGAACAGATTAAGATCCCAGGGTGCCGTAGGTGGAACATATGGAGTTGGAGGACTCCAGGTGAAGGCCCCCCATTTAGGCCATCCTGGAAAAAGGCAAGACACCTTGAGGCGCGGAACAAAGCCTTGGGGCAGGTCCGGCTTTGACAACATCTAATGTAGGTAAGCCACATGCAGTGGCAAATACAAGCAGAGACTGGTTTCCTAGCCTTAAGGAGGTTGTCCACTACCTATGAAGAGAACCCTCTGGACCTCCAATGGCTGGCTTCAACAGCCATGCCGTTAAATTCAGTAGAGGTAAGTCCTGATGTTGGAATAGTCTCTGTAGAAGGAGGTCTTCTTGAAGAGGTAACCGAAGAGGTGGACCTACCGCCATCAACAGGATTTCTGGATACCAGATCCTCTGCGGCCAAGCTGGAGCCTCCAGCATAGGGTTCCCTTGCTCTTTAGCAGAACTGTAGGACATTACGGTTGTGAGAAGATGCCATTAGGTCTCGGTCCGAGGTCCCTCATTGAACGACCAGACTGAAAGACCTCTGGGTGAAGAGACCATTCCCCTGGCAGAATTGCATGCAAGCTTAAATAGTCTGCTTCCCAGTTCTGGATGCCCGGAATAAAGCCTGCGGAGATGGAGGGAACGTGGTTTTCGGCCCAGGTCAAAATCTTAGTCGCCACCTCCATTGTTCTTGCACTTTTGGTGCCCTCCTGTCTGTTGACGTACAACACTGCCGTGGCGTTGTCGGACTGCAGACGGACCGCTTGGGACTGCAGACGGACCGCTTGGGACTGCAGACGGACCGCTTGGGACTGCAGACGGACCGCTTGGGACTGCAGACGGACCGCTTGGGACTGCAGACGGACCGCTTGGGACTGCAGACGGACCGCTTGGGACTGCAGACGGACCGCTTGGGACTGCAGACGGACCGCTTGGGACTGCAGACGGACCGCTTGGGACTGCAGACGGACCGCTTGGGACTGCAGACGGACCGCTTGGGACTGCAGGATGGACTGGGCGCCCTGTAGGGCCTTTAACATGGATTTCAGTTCCAATATATTGATGGGGAGAGAAGTCTCCTGAGTGGACCAGAACTCCTTCAGTCTCAAATGAAGGGCCACACAGCCACCCATCCTTGAATGCTGGCATCTGTGGATACTAAGATAAAAGACCATGGGGCAAAGAATACTACTAGTAAATTGTCCTGGGCTATCCACCAGCTGAGGGATTGTACCGTCTGTGGTGACAAGCGAATCAACTGGTGTTCTAAGTTCTGATGGGATCCCAAACACTTTTTTAAGAGGTCCCATTGGAAACCAGAGTTAATTCGACTGTAAGGGAGAGTCTCGAACGTCGACACCATCTTTTCTAGTAAGCACATGCATAAGAGGACAAAACTCGAATTGCAGAGTCCCACAAGGATCATGATTTGTCCTCTGGAAGGAATACCTTCTGTTTGTTGGTATCCATTATCATTCCCAGAAAAGTCATTCTCTGGCAAGTGGTTAACTGGGATTTGGCCCAATTTATGAGCCACCCATTTATCTCCAGGATCCTGATGGTAAGCTATAGATGCTAGTCGAGCAGGTGAGCCGAGGCAGCCTTGATTAGTACATCATCCAGCTAGGGCACTATTTGCACACTCCTGGAATAAAGACAAGCTGCCATCACCGCCATTATTTTTGCAAGCACCCTTGATGCTGTTGCAAGGCCGAATGGGAGAGCTGTGAACGGGTAGTGAGAAGGTCCTACCGTGAGTCTGAGAAGAGCCTGATGTGCCTTCCAGATAGGAACGTGGAGGTAGGCGTCTGATGTCTATCGACGCCATGAACTGGTGTGCTTCAAGGTCCGCTGATAACAAACCTGAGGGATTCCATCCGAAATCTGACCAGCTGCAGGTGTAGGTTCAACTGTTTTAGGTTCAAGATAGGGCGGATCGAGCCATCCGGCGTCTGGACCAAAAAAGGGTTGGAGTAGAAACCCTGTCTTTGTTGGTGTTCTGGAACTTCCCGGATGACTCCTGCGGAAAGAAGAGAGGCAACACAGAGAAGCATTGCCTGTTATCTTTGTGTGTCGAGGGGCAAGCTGGTTGCAAAAAAACGACAAGGGGCTGGGCCCGATAGGTCTATTATGTAACCTCTCGTCATGATCCTGCTAATCCAACTATCCTCCGAGGACTCTGCCCACTGGTCTCTGAACAGAAGCAGATGTCTCCCCACTCCCGCGAGAAGAGAGGGGTGGATGTCAAGCTGCCAGATTATCCGGGAGCTTGGGAGAGGGACGATTCATGGAGGAGCAAGGTCTACCTTGGTGTGAGTGTCCTCTGTTGCCCGATGGTTTGAACGGGCTTTGACCAAACGAGCGCTCCTGAAAGGGCTGACTAAAAAGAGCCAATTCTGGGTGTCCTAGGGTTTAAGACATTGACTGGTAGGAAGGTACTTTTGCCTCCTGTGGCCTGGGAAATTATGCTGTCCAATTCAGGCCCAAATAACACTCCGCTTGAATAAGGGAGAGACTCCAAAGACCTCCAGGACCTCAGCCATAGGGTCCTCTTAGCCACAACTGCTGTTGCAGAAACAGAGGAGGCCACGTTTTGGGCAGCCTCATATACGTACCCGGAAGCCTCCTTGAGATGAAGGGCAAGGGGAAGCAAGTCTGAATCTAGCAGACCTGTAGCCAACTGATCAGCCCATGTTTCCATAGCCCTGGCAACCCAGGCTGATGAAAACATGGGTCTAAATGAATTACCTGCTGCCATGTAGATGGACTTTAATAAAGCCTCTATCTTACGGTCAGTGTCCCCCAGGTAGGATGAAAGAAATAAAACATTTCTCCTAGTGACCAATAGGATTACTATTGTAAGGTTCCAGAAATGAAGTGAGGGAAACCATGCCACAGGCAAATTCTAAAACAGCACGTAAGTACAAGCTGATCAGCATATTTAATCAATGAAAGTAAACCAAAGTAATATTTCAGAGGGCAAACTATTGTGTGTGTACATAATTTAAATATGGAATATTATTACTACAGTGCTTACTGTGTAAAGATCAGGGATAGTTTGCACCTGTCAACACAGAAAACAAACCATACAACCAAATCACACTAGAAGTGCAAAAAGTAGCTCATATAATGTGAATAGAAACAGGCAATTAATATTACAAAGTAATAACTGAAAATTCAATTCATAGTAATACATTTGAGAGCTATAACATACAGTGGCTGGGTCCCTCATGTTTATTTGTAACTTAACCAGATGGTGCAGTGGAGATCTGTGTGCACCCGGTGGCATTATACCACTGCTCCGGTTCACACTGTGAGGTCGCCTCTGGGAGCACCATGTAGATACAGAGTATCAACAGTGTTTTGGGCTCCTGCAACCTGATTTTACAGGTGGGAACCAGAGGGCTGGAGTGCCAGACCCCTTCACTGTATCGCAGAAGGGATTCTAATGAATCCTGTGATGCACTGCCACCTTGAGGAAGCAGGGAGCACAGTAGCACAGCTAAGCTCAAGGAAGAGTCTTATTCTCCTGGAGCCATATTCAGCTTAGAGGTGGCACCAAACGTTAGGGAGTATGTTGGGCAGAAGAGTTTAAGGTACATTTCCTAGGCGAGATTTAGTGATACCAGAATGGAGTGGGAGTCCACAACACCCCATCAAATACCATGTTGAAGGTGTGAAAGGGTCCATGCTGATTCACTCACTAAAAAAGTGAAACAACCTGAACCTGTTCAAAGAAGAGAGGACTGGATTACTCCCTACAAACCTGTTTACAAAAACTGTAGAATAAGGGCAGCCATGTAAAAGGTATTGCATCTGTAATGTATGTGTCAATACTTACTTTAAGTGACATGAAACAGAGCTACTATTGGGCAATAAACACTACTATTCCTAAAAAAAAATCCTGCTCTCCTACTGCTGAAATTCTTTGACCTACATGTAAGAGCTACCCCATTAATCTTTCCCTCAGATGTCATGTGCTTAACCCAGATTCCAGAGTCAACACTCTAACCAGTTAAGGTGTTCTGCAGCAACTACACACACACTACAAGAAATAAGAAACACAAGTTACTGGTGGTAAGAGAAACCCAAATACAAATCTGTAAAACCTCTCCCCAGAAAGGGTGACAGAATAAGCCAATCCAGTAATAATTACACTCATCTAAAACACTTTTGCCTTGCAGTAGTGTGGATTAGCAGACAGTGGGGATGCAAAGTATCAACCTGCCACACTGGAGAAGTAGCGTTACAGGGGACAAGAACAAAGGCAAATGCCTTGTGCCAACATTCTGGGAAAATAAAACAAGGTGAAGCAAACTAACTAGAATGCTAAAAGTGAAATATTAATGGAATATAATGTGTTGCCCCACTGTAGAAAAATAATCATCCTTTTGACACAGTGGTATACAGAATATATTTTAGCTGAATAAAATATACACTTTTGAAAACACACTTCTACTGGAAACATTTTATTACACATTTTATATAGTTTATAAGGCTAAAAATAAATGTGTGTCAAAACACCATGATGGTTTCTCAATAAACATTACCTGGGGGCTGTGCTGGTTGGTCCCATGAGGGTTTGTTCCTGAGAGGAATTTTACAAGGACATGAAGGAGATTTGCGTCTGATACCAACAGTTGGGCAGTGTTTTCCTGAGCTCCAATAGTGCTGCTTTGCCCAGCTATAAAATAAATGCAGTTTACGAAAAATGCCTAAAACTTGCATGCACAAGTATATACACATTTGTTATGTATTTTGTATGATCTTTTCTTGCAAATGAGATATATTGACACAATTTCTAAACTAGTTTTCTCAATTTTGCATACATTATTTAATTTGCTAAAAAATATTAACAAAAACATTTAGAATTAATGTGTTTTAGAGGCTGTCCACCTTGAACCAGCTCCATTTCTTTTAGTAAACGGTAAGCCAGTGTGTTAAATGGGAAGCTCACTTGTACAGTATTGCATATGCTAGGTCTGGTATCATAAACTGATGTTGCTCTTGCGTATCAGTGACCGAATGTTAACATGATTAGCACAGTGATGTCGCCACCGGAGTGTCATGCTCATAGCCAATCTGTCTTGCAGAACAGTTGCATGTTGTGCAACAGGGATACTCCCTCCTTATCACGAGGTAAGAAGTTGCGGGCGACTGGTAGGCCGGTCAACAATAGTGCAGAAAGGATGAGATTTTATTTTCTATTTTGTTATTTTTCTCGAGGGGTTGTTGAGGGGGGGGGGGATTCAGTTGAAAGCTATCTTCATAAATAGAACGTGTTGTCTGGCAGCCAAGATCAGATAATGGTGCAGGTCACATTGAAAGGATTCACACCTAGGGGCTAAACAGTGGAGAACCATCATACACAAGGTGGGTGTCTTAAGGTGGACAAACGGTTTAAAGTAGAAAGATAGAGCAAATATTAAACAAACACAATATGTTAAGAAAAAGTCAAGACAGCAAAAATGCACTGGATGGGAATTAGAAATATCTACCACAATAAATACTTTATGCATCAAAAGCAATCACATACATAATTACTGTAGAAATATAAATGCTATATGAGTTTGCAGAATAAAATAGTCATTGGAAGATGCTACTTAGTCTGGGTAGGGTACGTAATTGCAATTGAGCTAATGTCAGTACTTAAGCTGCCGAAATGAAAATGTTGGCAGGCTAAATCCTGCCACTTACATTATGCAGACAGGTAACAATGTTGTCAGTGTGATTGGAGACATTCACAATGCCGACAATAAAAGAGCAATGCCGCCGGGTGCGGCGGCTATACACCGGACCCGGAGGCATTGATCTTTTAATGCCTGCATTTTGATTGGTGACATTGTCAATGTCACCAATCACACTGATGACATTGTTAACCTGTCTGCATAAGTTAAGTGTCGGCATTTAGCCTGCCGACGTTAAGTGCCAACATTAGCTCAATCGCAATTTTGACTGCTAACGCTTAGTACTAATATTTACAAGATGATTTATGACACATTGTACACATCACATTTGGTGGCATGTATTAGGTCAACAATGCTGTGTCTTAGTTCTGTTCTTGCTTGAGTGACACAGAACATTGCTTTTCTGACAGGTGAAGCAAGGCAAAATGAGGTAAAACTTTGTAATTTGCAGGAAAGTAACACAAAGACAGATACAGAATGATCACTTACAATTCAGCTGCATGTTTGTCATAAGAGTGAGGCTGTGAAGCACAAGGCACCATGTCCGTAGCAAAGTATTTGGATGCCAGGCCAGGACTGTTAAAAAGCTTGTTATAGAAGCTAAATAAAAAAAAAACAAAAAAAAAAACCATATCAATACTTCACATTTTCTGAGCATCAGGTGTACAGTGCAGAATACTTTTACAGCAACACTAAATTTAACAAAAAAAAGAGAAAGGTCATCTAGCATAACAAAAAAAAAAAAAAAAACTATCAACAACCTTTCAAATATATGTTGAACGGTTTCAGGAGCTTGTCAGAAATGAGGTACTGAGGATAGGATATTTTTGACAGGATGGGCTTATTCTGCCACCCACTTGGAGAAGTTGGATTTTACGTTTTGTTTTGAGATTCCTCTCACCAGTAGGAGTAGCCGTTACAGACTACTGCTATTGGTGCTACTTGGAAAACAAATAATGCCAACAAAGCAACAACTGTGCGCCAACATATTTCTCCCAGTTGTAGAAATGTTGATGCCACCACCAGGCTCAACCACTGGCACCTGGAACCACATACACCTGGACGATGTGTGTAGTGAATACAGAACATCTTTATTTTGGCTGGGTACAGCTTACTTTGGAGCAGAAATGCTGGAGAGTGAGTAAAGTGCCTGCTGGTTCCCTGTCACCTACAGATAAGTGCAGTCATCTTGCAGGAATAGAGCATGATCTTTAGGACTAGTAATGTTTTCAAGCTCATTAACACACAACACCTACTAAAAAGCCATGTTACACAGCCCTTACATATGGTATTTCTGTCCTTTATAAACAGTTTTCACACACACGTTGGCAGGGGGTAATCCAGCCTCCGGTCCCTTTAATCAGTACTTGTTGATTCACTTAGCTTGCAGGTGAAAGGGGCGTTCCACCTGTCCATGCACTGCCAGGGCAAGGGAGGTGGAGTCAGATGCCTTTCTTCTCTGTCTCCATTAAGTCAAGACTGGTAGATATAGCTTTATACCTTCTCTAATGCCCAGTGCCAAAATCTGCTCCAGGGGGATTGTATCCAAGGGCAGGAGTCTTAGGCTGGGTACACACTACAGGTTTATCACCAGATTAATC
The DNA here is from genome assembly GCF_038048845.1 of Mixophyes fleayi. Classification (NCBI taxonomy): domain Eukaryota; kingdom Metazoa; phylum Chordata; class Amphibia; order Anura; family Limnodynastidae; genus Mixophyes; species Mixophyes fleayi. The sequence continues at coordinate 277,584,342 of NC_134404.1, read as the reverse complement.
GAGCCAATAACAAACGATAAATGACCGTTCGGACCGAAATTGCATTAACATGAATTCTCCAACAATGAACGATCACCGTTTCAAAGCACATTGTATCATCTGATTGGATTTTATAAACAGACTAAAAATCTCATTCAATGATGGAACGATCTCGATCCAATTTTGCTGTGTCTATGCACTCACGACAGGCAGTGTAGGCAGATCTCCATAGAGTTTAGAGACACGGTCTTGTCAGCTGAGGGTTATCACAGATGAAGAGCACAGATCTGAAGGTAAATCATGTAAAACTTCTATAGTGCGTACACATGTATCGCTTGCTGATTGGGACTTTCAGTAGTTGACAAAATCATTCATATCATTGCATGGGGAGAAACTTTCTGTAGTGTGTACCCAGCCTTACTATAAAGAGTGTAGCACTTTGCGGCCTTGGATTTCTCTACAGTGCTTTTATTTTGCAACTACAGGATAGGGCTGAAGTGCAGCACCTAGCCATAGCATCTCTGGCAGAAGTTCTCATGAACACCACCACAAGATTTGACCCAACTACCAATGGACCATTGGGGTATGTGTTTTTATTGATTTAATACATGTAAAACAATCTTAAAAGAAGATTTTTTACTCACTGTAAAATCGATTTCTCTTACTCCATTGGGGAACACTGCGAGACATTGGGGTATAGTAGGTGGAACTAGGAGTTTAGGCACTTAGACTTGTTTGATCCACTCCATCCTCCCCTACTATGCCCCTCCTCTCCTGTAGATACCGCAGTTTTTTTTGGCCTAGGAGATATGTTGTTGCAGGCTCCTGCCTACACATAGTTTAGTTTTAGGTTTACACATTTATTTTATTTTATTTTCCCTTTCAGGTGCAGCGCGGGGATCGATCCTAAGACCCAGAGGGGTGAATAAGCCGTCAGCTCTATTCACCCTGGATCCCTGCGAAGGTAAGCAGTAGCCTGGCTCACTTACTTTGCACTCTTGGCTGGCAGTCCTCCCCTAGAAACGAGCACATGGGGCCATACTTTGTATGTTTGCCATTAGGGCTTTAGGTGCCCCACATAGAATATTGGGCTAGTTAGCCACAGCTAAGGTGAGTCGTGCGGGAAGCTGCAACGAGCCCCTCCCCCCGCCCAACGGACATGTCGGCAAGTCCCCCCTTCCCTAGACTAGGAGCAAATTTCACATTAGTACTCCAGCTTACTGCTCTATTAAATTAAAAATAAAACTGGGGGAAAGGAGATTGAGAGCACTACTCCCACTCATGTCCACATGCAGGCCATTTCTTTACGATTTGGCTCCTTGTTCACAGTCCTTGGGGTTACTACTGATAATTGCTGGTTCTAACTGGCCATTATACACTCCCAAACTAGGTGCCAACTGCACACCAACGTGATGCCCCTAGTTGTAGAAAATAGTAAAAATATGTTGCTACCAATTGAATCCACCACTGGCACCTGGATGCATTTCTTCTGTGTGGTGTTTGTAGCTTCTACAGCACTTATTTGCTTATGACTGTGGACATATACCCCTGACCACCAGCTGTAGATCACAAATTTTGGCAGCAGGCAGAGCATAGACACAGGACTTGGGATCAACACAGGACAACCGGGGAATGGATGGTTGAATTAGCCATTATCACTAGGCAAATGGAATACAGGATTATTAGGAATAGCAATGTTTATTGCTCATTAAAAGCTGTTAAACAGGCTGAGCAGACAAATAATACAAAAAGGAGTTACCAGCAAAAGCAGAATACTGACCTTAATGGGAACCCTACAAATCTGTAATACCTCCTACCCCTGAATGGGTAGGCAAGGTAAGTCCATCCGATCACAACTGGCATCAAAATAACTTACGCACCAAACAGCTATGTAGCCGTATGGCCTTTCTGAACAAGTGGGTCCTTCTGCTGAAGCTTGAAGGCCCCCCCATCATTGAAGACTGGCATCCATCGTCACCAGTGTCTAGTCCTAGATGGTAAACAAGCAACCCCTTTAGTCTATTCTCAGACACCAGCAGAGAAATTTCCTGCCGTTCAAAATCTGTTATTCCTGTCTGGAATAAGCCTGCAGGAGGTCCAACAAATTCTGAACGTTTCCAAAATGGACCCTGAAGAGATTCATAAGAACTATGATCATCTGTTTAAAGCAGTTGAATTGTGGAAATAGCACTGCTTAGAAGGTGGAAACCATTTTTCCTAGAACCTTCACACACAGGTGAACGGACACCTGTCTGTGAGCACTCAGGAATTTCACCAGCCAGGCAAGAAAAGGATTTTGTCCTCTCGTATGATCACCCTCTGCTGACAGGTGTCAAACAGAAGCCCCGAAGAGATCATATACTGAGAAAAACAGGTTGCAATCTCTGTAATTGACCATGAGCTTCTAAAGTCAGTGCTGTCTTCTGAACATGAGCCTAAAAGGAAGGCTAAAGAGATCGGCTTGATCAGCATTTTGTACAGATTATAGATCTCAGTAGGACCGCCATCACTGCCATATTTGTGAACACCCTCGACGCTGTCGCCAGGCTGAGGAGTACTTCACAAAACTAATAGTGAAGGGACTGAGCTGAAAATCTGAGATGGCACTGGAGGCCCTCCCAAATTGGAACATGCAAGTATGCGTCTTGTTCCACCCTGCTGCTGATTAACTTAGAAGACGCCAATCTGAATTTTTGTAACTGTAATTAGATTCAGAATAGTTTGAAACGAACAGTCTGGGTTTCTGGACCAGGAAGAGATTTGAATAAAACCCCAATCCTTTCTGCTCTTCGAGTATGGCAATAACTACTCCCACAGAAATAAGTCAGTTCCCTTAGGGCAAAATATTTTACCCCGTCTCCGGGAAAACCTTTGGTGAAACAGCACATCGGTAGGGATTTCAGGAGATCTATGATGCAACCCCGATTTACAATGCCTACCATTCAGGCATCTGTGGTGGAAACAGCTGGTGCTGGTATAGAAGCAAACAGGCTCCCACCACAGGAGTTCGCAGATGGGCAGTCTGTCCGTTATGCTGACATGCTTGTATGCACCCCCTATACAAGAGGAGAGAACTGACCCACTGAGGTTCGACTCTTGACCTCCTGCAGGAATAAAAAGAGCAAAATCTAGTAGCCTATGGGTGAGGGCATTAACATGGAAAGAGGAACTTTTTCACTCTCTGGACTTGGGAAATTGTTTTATCTATTTCAGGACAATACAGTAGCTCTCCAGAATATGGAAGAGACAACAGAGTCTACCGCCCAAGTCCAAAGCCAGAAGCAACGATGGGCTGAGAAATTCTCACTTCTCTGAGGCCTCAATGATATACTCCTCCTAAGCTAACAAATCTGATTTTGGTTTGACAGATTCCAGAAACTATGCCAATTGCTCAGACTACCTCTCTACCACCTTAATGGCCCAAGTCAAACGTAAGGGAGGTGTAAGTAAGTTAGCAGAATTTGGAAGACAGACTCAAGGTCAGGTCCTGAGCCGAAGCCAGCTCATCAGGTGCAGTGCAGGCAAAATCCAAAAGGAACCTGGAGAGATTGTACTCCCCAAGGTTGCTGTGGGAAGGGCAGAGGAGAGGAGTGCTCCTGTACCATTGGGTGTGCCACTGGTCCTACGTCTTACACTTGCCATGCACACTGCATCCACCCCAGACTGGGAGCAAGACAATTTGGAGTGGATTCTGGATCAGGCAAAATGTTTTGTCATTGTCCCACAAGGTTTGGCCCTAGACATACTCTTGTTCCCAGACAAAGAAAAATATGGGGAGAGAGGGGACAGGTGCAGTTGCACAATCAAAGAGAAAGAGGAGCTACAAAGGACACAAGTGAAAGAATGGAAGAGCCTAAAAAAAGCCCAGCACCCTAATAATCTCATCACTACTGAAAAAACAAGAAGAGAAGAAGGTCCTGCTGCTGCTTGCTGCTGCTTGCTGCTCCCAATGTCCCTTTCTGCTGGGTTTGCCTAACTTGGAAGACACCCCAGGGAGGACTCAATAAAGGCATATCACCTCGCCCTGGCCAAGCACACAGCCCCCCCTTAACTTCCCTGTGCCTAGTGTGAGGCTGCTATGAGAAGCCAGAATTTTAACTGTGGTGACATACAACAGCAATTTGTTTTTTAAAGCAAAATAGACGCAATGTGGAATAATTCTGGTTAAAGATTTCTGGACATTTTGTGGTCTCAGAACTGTAAAGGTCATAATTCATAAGGACTTACTATTGTATCATAAATAACTGCACAGAACAGAGATTGACCAGACATTCTTCTCAACATACCTACTTTGGTTGTGAATAGGATCCAATCACCGCCCCTTGAGAAAAACATCTATTTCCTAAGACCACAACATCATTTACTAAACTATTCTACTGCATTTAACTTCTGACATGTCATTTCTTGGCAAAAAGCACATGCCAATGGCAATCTGGTGAGGAGAGTGAAGGTGGGTGAATAAAGGGCGTCCATACCTTGACGTCATGGTGAATATATTGCTTATGGGCCATTACCAAACTTAAGTGACAAAGAGATACATTTAATTATTTTAACGATCACAGACCAACTATAAATTTTACAGACTAGACCAGATCAACACATTTATTTCTGGTTATGTAATTTAATTAACATATGTTTACCTTGGTTTAAGGAGATGACTGGCACTCTAATGGCATTGTATAAGAACAGGTCCCCTACATTTTCCTTGCCCCCGTTCCAGCTAGAATTCAGGCTCAATGTGAGCCATAATTGTAGAAGAGACTCGAGCTGGGATAAAGAAATACAAATTAGTGTATGGAAAAAGAAGCTTTTCCTAGAGACAAGCTGCCTGTACTGTTTAAGTTTATGATCTGGACAGCTATTTACATTTGCCATAACACTGTTAGTTGCAATAGCCTTAACATTTTCCACAGACCTTAAAAGTGAAAATAGACCTGTTTTAGAAGAATGATCTACTTTCATTTTATGAAGTTAAAAAAAACATTTGGCTATAGGTATTTCGTTTATGAAAATAGAACTGATGAGTGACAATTCTAGCAGACTATTTTATAAAAAAACAAAAAAGATAACCAGTATGGAAATTATAGTACGCAATGATCTACCTGAACATGATGCACTTGCAGCATGGAAAATAGCTTGTTGAAACAAGCACTCAGCATGGGAATGGAAGACGACTGAACAATTAGTTGATTCGACTGACTGGATGAATAAAGCCCCCGTAACAAAGAGTCATCTGTTCCACTAGTGGGCTGTGATACTTGGGAGCAAAAAAAAAAAGTTAATAAACATTACATAACATAATACCACAAAATAAAGCACAAACTAACACTCAAAACTCTTTTTTTAAATTACATTGCAGGTGAAAAAGTGTAACAGTGGAGGAGACTGGTGTCTATTTTTTTTAAAAACTGTGGGGTGACAATCATTATGCATTGCTGCAAACAGGAGTTATGCATAATAAAGCACCGCTGTAACTTATCATGAGGGGGCTTGCTCTGGGAGCCCTGGCAAAGTTCCCCCACGAACTTCTATTAACTACTTACCAGCAGCATAGCACTGCCGCTGAATGGAGGTAGTGCTATCACAGAGAGATTGCGTTACCGGCAGCGAAAAGCTTAATAAAAGGCACAACTTTGCAGCCCCCCTCCCTCTTTGATATATTTTTATTTCTCCTGCCACCAACCCTTCCTAAAATGTGTGATGACCATTTTACGATGTCTATCTTACAGAGAAAACAATCTGTTTTAATGGCTGATCGCACTTTAATAGACCCCATAGTCAAATGTTATGTTGACCAGCCTCTGAAGGAACAAACAGCCCTTTCATCTACCATAAAAACACTGTTCTAAGAAAACATACTATATCGACAAATGGATAAACTGTTTTTTAAACTGATAAGCTGTTTTCATGACCACAAAGGAATGTGCTTATTTTATGCATTTTATATGTAAATGTTAGGAAGAGGGATAAAACAGTCTGTCAATGCCTTTTTTAATAAAACTACCAATGAATAGAAGGTAGCTAGACCACTAGTGTCTATACGCATCATGTATAGAACTACAGTTATAACTCTTTTATACATACGTGTTGGAGATGAATTGGTCAATGCTTGTAGAATGGAATCCGCCTCGAGTGTGGACATCATCTTTAACATTAATTCTGCTTGTTGCTCAAGACCAACCTCCAAACGAGCATCTAGAGCTAAAATTCAGATCAAGGATTATAGTGTAGAAAATTACAAACACTAAAAGTAGTAGGAACATAAAATTATTATAACTGTATAACAGAGGCAAAAGTAATTTTTTTGGTGAAGTGTAAAAACAAAGGTTGCAACGGAATTTTTTTTTACATTCATGCTTTTACCAGCATGAGACGCATCTACCTCACTATACGCGCTAACAATCAAATTTGCATACTTTTTTTTGTGCTTACTAAAGGTCTCTCAGCTGCCTCACTCTACCTTTTATCCTGATGTCTAGACGAGTTAAAGATCTAAATTACATACAATTTTTGCCTACTAAATAATTCATTTAATTCCCACGGCATGTCAACTCTTAGAGGTGGAGCTTCACCAATACAAGTCAGAGGCACGCCAAGGCCACTACATGTGCTTCAGTGTTGTCCATTCCTGAGCAGCTAGGATTACATGTTACCAATTCATTTGGTAATACACCAACAGTGCAGAATGTGGAAAAGACAGAACAGATAACCATAATTGAATAGTGTTTTTCAGTCAGCCATTTAGGGGATACTTAAAGGGTTAGTTACCCAAGGATGTATAACACTTTTAGACAGAAACACTCAGGCTTCCCCTACACTACTTTTCCTCTTCCTGAGAGAGAAGCTTAAGTTCTTGAAGTGACCACAGCACAGAAAGACAAGGGGCCCCAGCCATAGTTGCTTACCCTCAGAGAATGTACAAGACACTCCCATATTTCTAGGAGTTCTCCCTAACGAGCAGTGTACTCTCTTACATCTCATTCTCTACCCTAGTGAAGTGGGTGGGTGTCGAGATGAAGCAAAATGCTGCTTTTCATACACACCTTTCACGCCACTGGCCTTCATGAGAATTCTACTGGTTCACTTCCTTCATATCCAACTGTTCATTCAGTGCGTTTACCTGTCACATCCTCCCCTACACTCCACCACTACCCTGCTTGGCTCCCACAATGGTCTGTTCTGAGTATGTTGTGGTGATCACTGAACATCTTTGCTTGGAGAAATAATTTTAATTTGTTCATTCAAATCCAACTCTCCCTTTATCTACCATATCCAAAATACAGCTTATATTCACCCCCCACCCAATTGTCACCCTCACTGTTATGACCACCGCTATAGCATCAGTCTCTTAAGCCCACTAACTTTAATCACTCATCTCCTGCGTTTACTATGTTCCCCCATCTGCCATTCCCCTCATATGCCAGATTCAATATAAATATCGTAAATGCTGTTGCAAGATGGCAAAGCGACTTGGATTTGAATGTATTTAAAGCGGCAATGGCAGCAACCAAACACTATTACCTAATTTTAAGGTTACTATTAGGGTTAGAGCCTAACCCGAATACTAATCATCAACATTTATTTATATAGTGCCAGCAGATTCCGTAGCGCTTTACAAATGGGAACAAACAGTAATAAAACAATGCTGGATAATACATACAGAGAGGTAAAGAGGGCCCTGCTTGCAAGCTTACAATCTATGGGATAATAGTTTGATACACAAGGGTAAGTGCTACATCATATTGAATATTTGTCCAGCTAGAATGCAAAGGTTACAAAGTATTTAGTGGGCTGTATGCTCAGTCAGAGGGTTGTTGTCTTGTGTTAGCTGTGTAGAGGGTGGTAATAGGGTAGCCTAGGGAGATTAAGAGTGGTAGAGGAATATTATAAGCTTGTCTGAAGAGGTGGGTTTTCAGAGAACGCATGAAGGTTTGAAGACTAGAGTAAAGTCTTGTGGTGCGAGGGAGTGAATTCCATAAAGTGGGTGCAGCCCGAAAAAAGTCCTGTAACCGAGAATGGGAGGAAGTGATGAGAGTGGAAGAGAGACGCAGAACGGAGGTATTGAGTTGGGTGATATTTTGAGAGAAGTGAGGAGATGTATGTTGGTGCAATTTTGTTGATGGTCTTGTATGTTAGTAGAAGAATTTTATATTGGATTCGTTGAAAAACAGGCAACCAATGTAGAGACTGACAGAGTGACTCTGCAGATGTAAAACAATCTGCAAGGAAAATCAATCTAGCCGCTGCCTGCAAATAGATTGTAGGGGCTCAAGCCTGATTTTGGGAAAACCAGTAAAAAGGGAATTACAATAGTCGATACGAGAGATGAGAGCATGAATTAAAGATTTTTCAGTGTCTTGTGTGAGATATGTACCTATTCTGGAAATGTTTTTAGATGTATGCAGAATTATGTAAATATAGAATTTATATGGGGAATAACAGATAGTTGCGAGTCAAGGATTACACCTAGGCAACGAGCTTGCGGGATGGGATTTATGGTCATGATGTCAACCGAAATAGACATGTCAGGCAGTAAGCTTCTATTGTTGTGTGGGAATATTATTACTTCTGTTTTTGAAAGATTGAGTTTGAGTTAGCAAGAGGACATCCAAGATGAAATGGCAGAAAGGCAGTAAGTAATGAGAGACAACATAGATGATGAGAGATCTATTAACTTATTTTAAGGTTACGATTAGTATTAGGGTTAAGCTCTAACCCTAATTGTAACCGTAACCTTAAAATTAGGTAAGTGTTTGGTTGCTGCCATTGCCACTTTAAATACATACAAATCCAAGTAGCTACGTTAAGTGATGTAAATACAATACACATTCCCAGCATTTGGTATATAGCGCAAGCATGTTGCTGATCTACACAGGCATTATTATGGTAAGTCTGCATTTTCATATTATCGGCATTATTCAAAATCTGTTTTTTTTGTTGGGTTACTTGCTGTCGTTGTAATCAGTCGTTAATTAGTACCCAACCCCCACAACAGTAGTAGTAATTCCCTACAGAATGCATAAACAGAATTTTCTCCTCATCCATGTGTACAGGTTTAAAAACTAAATGACAATAGATGTACTGCCGTTAGTCAAATGCATCTAAAAATAAGCATATCAAAAATTATAAAATTAAAAAAATTGCCTTAAATTAAAGTGCACAGTAGTAATCATAGCTTAGGTCTTACAGAAAACAAATAGTTCTTGAAAATTACATTATAGTGTTGAAAACACTCACCTTGTGACACTGATACTGTCACAGTTTGGGCACCATTTTTTTCTGTAGTGGCTGCTGGTTTTGCCACAGGAATTCCAACACCTCCGATGTAAGGGTTGTAATTGTAAGTGCCATAGTCAGCACCCCAATAATCATACCAAGTGCTGCTAATAGGCTTTTAGTGTAAAAAAAGGGGAAAAACAAAAACACAAAAAAGAACTCAAATCAATAACTAAATTATTAAATAACCAAAAGTTCACAAGTAAAAATAGCAAGAGTCCCTGCCATGTCGATATATACAGTACATAATGAACTGATTAAAAGATAACATACCGAGAACCGGACCATAAGCCATAGAACGCAGCAATGTTCGATTGCAAAGGACCATTACTATAGCTTATGATTTCAGGGGAGGAGCAGTGAGAGGAATGGGGGTATGCATGTAGTCAATATACAGTAATGGCGTGCCAAACTGGAGTGCACGCAGCAGAACCCGTATCAAGCTTTGGGCATCTCTAAGGTACGTGATTTTCAGTCGTATCACTTGCATCAGCTACAGGTGTAGTCTAACTGTAGATAACTAATGATGATGGCCGAGTTATGCATGGTAGAACATGTACTTTAATCAGAAGCAACTGTAAAAATTTTAAACGCAGTAGACATTACATCCTAATAAATGTTCTTTCATGGAAAGAAAACACTATTTTTAATGTTTTGTCATTAATGACTATATTATTAATTTAATAGGTTTTTTTTTTCCTGTGTTGTCTTTTGTGACCTAATATTGCACATATGTATTGGACGTATTCTGCAGTGTCCTGTCTATTAGAGCAGAGCAGACCTAGACCCGTGATCATCACCAGACATATCTTCACATCTGCTCCTTTTTAAATATGGATGTGCATACACCTGATACACGAACATTTTTTTTTTTGTTTTTAAAAACACGTTATGTTCGATTTGCGTTTGGTAATGAATCAGGCCCATAGTACCTAGTGCATTATGCAAGTGTAAAAGTAACACACACCAGTTTTGCAATAGTCACTGGGCTCAGCAGAGCAGATAAAAACAGCACACATGGGGGGCCAGATTCATGTTCGGACATAAGTCTGTTTCCGCGCCGTATATTGTGTCAAATAGTTCTGAGCATGCCCCGAAACGGTCATTACGTTAATGACTGCAAGCAATGCATTTCCAAACACAAATTACAACAGCCTACGACTTGAGGGGGAAGAATGTGGGTGAGGGTTTGGGGGGAAAGAGGTAGACTAACGTAGGCAATGTACAGTAAGTATAACATATACAAACACACATAATGCAGCTGGTGCAGGTCAGATATTCTGGTATCAAATGTACACAGACACAGATATAAACACATGTATCAATATTACAAAATTCAGATAGGAACAATTAATGTACTGCTCAATGATGCAAGAGTACTACATTGCTGTTGAACAGGATGTGGAAAGTTGAGGAGCAAAAAGGGTTTTAAAGAAAAGCATTTGCATTCTTTAAGTTACTCTTTGTTCAAACACGAAAAAAGTTAATTTTCTTCTCAATATAAATGGAAATGTTCATAAAGTTAGTATTTGTAATATGATGGTTATCAAATTCTTCTCCCTGGAATTGAAGGCAACTGTTGCCTGAATCTTCCAGTTCGCAAGATATGGCAAGAATATTTTAATTTTATTCATCTACTTGTGTTTTCAATGACCAGCAACTAAATCGATGGTTAAGACCATACACCTCCATGCGTGTGCGTGCTTTCCTGGGAGAGAGCTAAAATAAAAGCAAAACACGCTTTTCCTATAATTTAACTATAGAGTATGGCATTCATGAAATTAGTCATCCTACAGTGTATTTGTCAGGTGCCAGAACTTCTGATACCAGTCCTGAATATATCAAACCAAAAGATCAAAAACCATGTTATAAGAAAACTCATCTTACCTTGAAGACTTTGGCTGCAAGAGGATCTTTTTCCAAATCAATATCTAAAGGATCAATATCAACTTCCATCAGGTCTTGCAGTAATTCAAGGTCAATTTCTTTATCTTTATCCAAAGATGATAGAGGAGGAGCACCTTTGGGTGATTAAAACAGCTTTAATACTGCCAAGTAGTGAGGTCTGCCACCTAAACACCTGGACCATGAGGACGATTACTGGGCAATTTTAAGGCTGTACTTTCATGCTTTGCACTTACTTGTATGTATATAAAAAAAATAAATCATGTCATCTTATTAAATAGTTAGTGATCACTTGTATCACGTTACATTACCAAACATCTAACAATAGTCCCTTCTTAAAAATCTAACATATCATGATAACAGCATTACACTCAATTTCCATGCTGCTCGATGATGTCTAGTAGCTAAAATATAAACAATGAAAATAATGGAGATTAGATATATACCCCTAACGCAAATAGATCCAGAGTATGGTGGAGAACCTACTTAAATCTCTAAGATTGATGCACTGATGTTAATAGCACGCAACAAAATAGTAATGTATAAAAGACAATGCGGACAACTATAAAGACAATCAAGCAAAATAATTCACATCTGGGCATATTGCACATTGTTAACTAGCGGATGTGCACTCTATACCATCTGTAAGCAAATGAGGAAATACAGTGAGGATATTGAGGAATGTCACCTCAACTTTTCTTGACACAGAAAGGAGTAATGTTCATGTATGGGGTAAAAGGGGGTATACCTTTTTCCTTCTGCATATTTGTTTTTGTAAAGTAAAAAGTTACTTGTTTTTTTTTTTTTACAATTGAAGTGTCATTCATTACCAACTGAAATTAATGACATAAGCAATATAATACCAAAACAAAAGTTAGATGTGTACATTGCCCCTTTAACTGATATGTGTAAAGAGGCTTCTTTAAACTCCAATTTTTGTTGTTGTTCCTAAAATGCCCAATACAGTAGAAAACACATGTTAGATAATTTTGTGCTTTGTACTAACCGTCTGTATAAGCTGTCAGCACATAGGTAATTGTGCCTGCTAGCTCTTTGTGCTTGTTAATATTTCTAGTACATGATACCAGAACTATCACAACAGGGGCAAACACAGGATTTGTAAAGAGGGGCTACCATGCCAGTGGGCGTGGCCAGCATGCTTTGGGGCGTGGCTATAATTTTAGACAGTGCTTGACTGCACTCCAACTCTTCCTATCCCCATCATATACACAGGCAATGGTGCATGCACTATTGTTAGGGGCACAAACCTCTCCCTTTTCGAGTAGAGCCCTGTGAAGCGGGACATACCTCCCAACTGTTCCTACAATCAGGACAAATTCCTGATTCAGTGTGTCAGAACAAATGACAGACTGTCCTGCTCTCTCCTACCTGTTTTTGCTGCTTTCAATATTTAATTAGAAGGTGCACAATATTTCCCAAATCAAAATGTAATGAGAACAAAATAAAATATAACTTTTATTCAAAGAAACTTGGAACTGACTTAATTAGATTTCATTATTACTAGACAAAGATCCTAGAAAGCCTTCATACAGCTATTATGCTATAAATACTATTAAGACCTTGCAGATTATCAAGTCATTATAGCGCCATGATCTCTATATAGAAAATAAACAATCTATAACAGCTTATTACAGGATATGTATTCAGTGAATAAATTGAGGATACAATCATAGAAAATAATAGATCCCTGTGGATACAGGAGCGCGAACATATGCAAATATATTTATCAGCGCTCAGTATTATGCATAATTTCAAGAACTATTTATTGAGGTTGGATACTCTTCTTGATTCAACTTGACATTACCATCATTAAATCCAGACCTCAGACAGCCTTTATATCGCTATTATGCTATATGGTAATGACAAATAATATGGTGAATATTAATTCACCTTGGCGCAGATATTTATATATAGCGCTTATTAAACATTTACCAGCTTATTAGAGATCATCCAACTAACAGGTTAATTAAGGACATAACTACTAGTTCAATGGTAGATTTTGATGGGTATATGAGAGTATACATATGCAGATTCATCTTTACTGCTCAGTATCTCACCTGACTCCAACACAGGAATCATTTATTGATAGTATCCTCTTACACTATAAAAGTATAACGGTAGAGCATCCTAGTTTTAACTTTCACTATAATTATTTCACTAATTTTATATTATTTTAACTTTCTTTGAATAAAAGTTATATTTTATCTTGTTCTCACTACATTTTGATTTGGGAAATATTATGCACCTTCTAATTAACTTCTAGTCTCTTTTCCTCTTTATTCAGAAATGGTTAATGGTAGCACCCCTCTCTGAAGAATTTTTTTTTACAGAATATTCTGCCAATAATATATTAAAGAGAGAAATTTCCCCATAATCTGTGCAATAGAAAAAATATCCCTTTCTCTGCTTTCAATACTTGTTGGGGAGAGATGGCTGTGAATAGTGCAGACAAAAACGATCTGCACACAATCTGCAAAGTGGCTGGGCCTGGGGTGGGGTCCAGCCACCTCAAGAATACAGTACCCCAGGCTGGGATGGGGGTTTTCCAGGCACTAGAAAACCTTAACTTGGTTTGCCTATGTACAGCACCAGTAAAGTACACACCCACATCCGATGATAGTCATTCCTACCTGTCACCAAGTGCTGCCTCCTAAATACTATACTTAATAGAAACGAAAGAAGGGTACTGGAATAAGATCAAAGGAATAATAGGGATGAGATGAACTTAAAAGCAACTCTATATAATAAGCCTACTTAGTAGCAGCCAAGAAGAAAAATTGATAACTTTCTATAAAAAAGCATGCTCTTCTGAATTTCTCCCTTTATTCTTAATAATCAAATACAAAGGGAAACAGGGTTAAAGTGTCAAATCCTTGGAGGTTTTGTCTGGATTTATGAATTTCATGTGGTGTTATACTGTATATAAAAATTCTAACATTCTACCGTAATTCTACCATTTCTAACCATGGAAACTATGCTAAGTATCATTTACTTCTAAAGCAGTTTACCTGTGATGTCAGGTGTTAAAGGCTCATCAACAGTCTCCACCAATGGGATGACTGAGGATTGTTGCAAAGAGTCATCAGAGTCCCCAGCTGATGCACCCGCCTCCTCTCCCATGGCACCTTCATCCAGGGATTCAGCTGCTATAGGGGCTAACAGCTCCCCTGTAAGACATAAAACATTGAACATCTTACTGACTGTCAAGAGCATTTATTACAATTAATCACACACAAGTGACAAATTAAAGAAATAATCAAGCGCAATTTCTCCACACAACGTGAAAAAAAAGTGAAATATAAAAGCAATTATACTTAAATAATTTAAAACAGAACAAACAATTAGTGTTTGATTTAAATTACATTAATAAGGTGTCACTGAAGTGACAATCCCCCTCTTGCGAATAAACTTACAAGATTACTTTAACTGTTACACAATATCAATAGTTTCTATGGATTATCTTCTAAAATGGTGTCCCCTGAAGATGTTGAACTTACTAGAAATATTCTTTAGATTCAACTCTTGATATCATGGTTTTTGTGATACCAAGGTGAATATCACTTTGAAGTTTAACTTTGAGGATTGGAGTTGTCTTGTTATGCCATCATATTAGTATGTACGTGATTTAAAAAAAAAAAAAAAAGAGGTTAAGAAAAAATCAAGTGCAGTATGTTTAAAATAGTAAACAAAGGCTTTGATTTTACTAGACAAAAATAACTTGCAAAAATAAATAAGTGATCATATGATTAGCAAAATGACAAATGCAGGTGCTCCTACCATACAGATGAAAAAAAGAAGTCACAGAGTATGCAGATCTTTCTCAATGCCCCGGGGTACCACTTGACAGTTTCAAGTCAAGATGTTTAACTGAAGCTTACGATTTCAGGAGATGGCGGGGAGGGGAGGGGAAGGGAATGGGTGAATGCACGTAGTCAATGTACAGTAAGGGCATGCCAAGCTACTGCGCATGTAGCACAACCTGATTCAAGCTTGGGGCATCTCTAAGGTACATGATTTTCAGTCTTATCACTTGCACCAGCTACAGGTGTAGTCTAACTGTCGATTACTAGTGATGAGGGCCGAGTTTGCATTATAGAACATGTGCTTGCAATCAGGAGCAACTGTAAATAAATATCTTATAAACCGTAGTCATTACATAGTATATATTAAGTGTTTTTCATGGAAAAATAAAAGTAGTTTTTTTACTCACCGTAAAATCGATTTGTCTTACTCCATTGCGGTACACTGCCTAAACTAGTCCCACCTACTATACCCAATGTCTCGCACTTATCAACTTGTTTGTTCCCTACACTCCTCCCCTACTATGCCCCTCCTCTACAGCTCAGACCTCAGTTTTGTATAACCAAGCCAGGTGGAAAGGAGAAGCAATACAGAACATAGCACCAAAAACTGCACTACTTTCAGAGCAAGGGAGGGTGCGCAGTCTCCCCCAATGGAGCAAGAGAAATCGATTTTACAGTGAGTAAAAATCTTCTCTTTCCTACCATTGGGGGACACTGCAAGACATTGGGACATACTAAAGCTGCCTCTAAGGGAGGGGATTGATCTGGAACGGCTGCGCGCAACATCCTGCGCCCAAAGCTCGCATCAGCTGATGCAAAGCCATGTAAATGTGGGAGTTGTCACTCTGCACAACTGCTTTACTGAAGCACCCAGATGTGCCTTCCAGGAAACGCCAACCGCCCTAGTGAGTGAGCTATAAAAGTACACAGAACCGGAGAAGGGGCGCGAACATCCCACCGAATGGTGGAAGGGGTGTAGCGGGCATGAGAATGTCTAGAAACTGACCAGCCCCGATTTTAAGCGTCCAAAAGAACAAAGAGGAGTTTAGTCTCATGGATTGAGACCCTGCGGTCAATCTGGTGCTGAAGAGCACGAACCACATCCAGTCAAGGAAGAGTGTCACACAAAAAATGACGAACAAAATGCTTGTCCACAAGCTCCTGGGTTGAGTGTAATGCAGATACTATCCACTGAGCCAATATTGTCCGGATTGACGCACCTCTCTATCCTCCTGGAAAGGTAAAATGCGGAAGTGCAATCTACACTACCGCCACCGAACCACTGCGAACAGGGGAGATATGCCAGGGAACACCCCTACCCTGGGATTAACATATTTTCCCCAGAGTCAGCATGTTAAAAGTGGCCAAAGCAAGCGCTCTGATCACCCAACTAGATTTCATGGCTTCACCTGCCCAACCAAAGGGGAATTGAACTGGAAGAGTCCTCTCGAAGAAAAGACTTAAGATATCGTGATCCTATAAACCGGCGCTGAAATTAATGTAGAGCACCGAGAGCTGAGCCTTGCAGGAACCTAGGCAGAGCCCCATATCAGAGCCAGCTTGCGAGAGAGAAAAAACAAAAAACAAAAAAACAACTTAGGGATCCATCACTGGGATGACTGAAAGCCCTTGGACTCTCGCCAAGCGCTGTACTATTTCAGACCAAGAAGATACTACGGATAGGTCCTCCAATGCCACAGCGCCAAGCTAGATGATATAAAGAGTGGCAGAAAGAGGCCATTGAATGTTCAGATCTGGTCACAGAGGTAGGCGGAAGGGAGGTGTCGCCTCCAGCGGCCAATGTCTGAGAATCATGCTCTGCGAGGTAAATGAAGGGCCCCAGGATAGCTGGAAGTCACACTCCTAGAGAGCTCTTTACCCGTGAGAACCTGGGACATGGAAGCGACAGATACACCAGACCGAAGTTTCAGGGAACATCCTGGCATCTGAAAATTCCACTTAAGGGTCTCTATACTCCTTTACTGCTCATATTCTAGAGTAGGACAGGGTGAACTGGCACTTTAAGAATTTCTGTTAAATACACCCTAGCTCCTCCCTCTCTATACCCCACTTCCTGTTAGATCAGTTTATGTTTAACCAAGCCCACAAAAAGCGGCGATAGAGAGAAAACAGCACTCTTAAAAACAAAGACATGTCTCCCAAAGGACTAAGAGAAACGGATTTTACACAAATATAAAAAGAGGATTTATACTTACGATAAATCTGTTTCTCTGATTCCATCTGGGGGACACTGCTAACCATGGGGTAGAGTAGGGTAGGGAGAAGTCTGGCACCCAAATAGTTAATCTTTTGCTGCCGACAGGCATATTCCCCCGCCCCTTCCCCACAGTTTAATTAACAAAGCCCTAGGAAGATAGGCCAATCAACCAAACATATAGAAAACAAAGAAAAGAGGGGGGGGGGGGGGGAACGCAGTGTCCCCCAGATGGAATCAGAGAAACCAATTTATCATAAGTATAAATCCTCTTTCATCCATCTGGGGGACACTGCTAACCATGGGGACTTACTAAAGCAGTCTCTCTGATGGGTAGGACCGCTCTGATCGCCCCGCACGCAGTGCACTACGGCCTAATGAGGCGTCCTCAGACGCAAAAACATTAAATTGGTAGAATTTTGTTAAAGTATGGACCGATGACCAGGTAGCTGCCCTGCATAGCTGGTCCGTTGAGGCCCCGTTTCGCGCTGCCCAAGACGCCCCAACCGAACGGGTAGAATGGGCAACAATACGCTTCGGCACAGGACGCTTAGTACGGACACAAGCCTCCCTAATTGTTAGGGTAAGCCACCTAGCAATTGATTGCTTAGACGCAGGCCATCTTCGCCTAGCGAAATCAAATAACACAAATAGAGAATCCGTCTTGCGTATCTTTGCAGTTCTCTTAACATATATCCGCAACACCCTAACGACATTTAAACATTTACTTTTTTTTGTTCCAGTAACCTGAGGATCCTCTCTGAATACCGGAACTACTATTTTCTGATTAATATGGAAACCCGACACCACCTTAGGGAGGAAGGATGGAATAGTACTTAAGACTGTCCTATCCTCATGAAAGACCAAATAAGGTTCTTTATAAGATAAGGCCTCCAGCTCGGAGACCCTCCTAGCTGAGGCAATAGCCAGCAGGAAAACTGCCTTCCAAGTCAAGAACCGCAATTCCGCTGAGCGAAGTGGTTCGAATGGAGGCTCCTGCAACATGCACGTAGGGTGGCTGGATGTGAGGAACTCCCTGCAAGAAAGTTCTAACATCCGGAATCTCCGCCAGCCGTCTGTGAAAATACACTGACAATGCTGACACATGAACCTTTAAAAGGTTCCCAACCGGAGACCCGCATCCAAGCCACCCTGCAAAAAAGCTAGAAATCTAGCCAGACAAAAGGATTTTGAATTGTAAGATTTCTTTTTACACCACGTTATATACACATGCCAGATGCGGTGATAAATCCTAGCCGAAACTGGCTTCCTGGCTCTTAGGAGAGTGTCTACTACACTCACAGAAAACCCTCAGGCTCTCCACAGACTGGATTCAAAAGCCATGCCATTAAATTCAGCCGGTCTAGTCCCTGATATAAGAACGGTCCCTGAGTAAGCAGATCTCTTCGAAGTGGCAACCGAACCCCTTGACTTACTGCTACCAGAAGAATCTCTGGCAACCATACCCTTCATGGCCAGGCTGGAGCTACCAGAATGACTGGTCGATCTCCCTGCCAGACCCTTCGGAGGACCCTGGGAATCATTGATATGGGGGGGGGGGGCAAAAATCTGAAATGTGACCCTCATCGAATCTTGCACTCTTGGTGCCCCCTTGTCTGTTTATGTATGACACTGCCGTGGCATTGCCGGACTGGATGCGAGCCGGCCTTCCCTGTCACACACCCTGAGCCCTCTGCAGTGCTTTCAGGATCGCCATAAGTTCCAGCACATTTATGGGAAGAACAGACTGTCTCTCTGACCACAGACCCTGCATCCTTAGGTGAAGGACCACTGCCCCCCCAACCACTCAGACTGGCGTCTGTGGATATGAAGATCCAGGCCTACGGGGCAAAGGATCTGCCCTTTATTAGGTTGTCCTTTAACAACCACCAGCTGAGGGATTTTCTCGTCTCTAGAGATAACCTCATCCACTGGCGATACAAACAGAGGAAGGACCCCGACCACTTCCTCAGAATGTCCCATTGAAGACATATGGAGTGGATCCTTCCGTATGGCAGCGTCTCGAAAGATGCCACCATCTTACCTAGCAGCTTCATACACATGAGTACTGACAGCCTCCTGTGTGACAGAACCATGTCTGTCCATTCCATCAAGGACCTTATCTTGTCCTCTGGAAGAAAAACTCTGCTGTCTGCAGTGTCCACTATTAGTCCCAAAACTGTCATTCTCTGACAAGGGATCATTTGTGACTTTGTTACATTCAGGAGCCAACCGTGCTGTTCCAGCACCCTCACCGTAAGGCGAAGATGTTGTTCCTACAACTGAACCGTTGACGCCTTGATTAGAAGATCGTCCAAATAAGGTACAATCTGCACCCCTTTGGAGTGAAGGAGTGCTGCCATAATCGCCATAATCTTTGTGAATACTCTTGGGGCTGTGGGAAGCCCGAACGGAAGAGCTCTGAACTGATAGTGAGCTGAGCAAAGCGTGAATCTGAGAAGCGGCTGATGCCCCTCCCAGATCGGCACATGAAGATAGGCATCCCTGATGTCTATTGATGCCATGAACTGGCCTGCCTCCAGGCAATCTATGACAGATCTTAGGGATTCCATCCTGAAAGAATCTACTCTCAGATGCAGATTTAGCTGCTTGAGGTTCAGCACTGGTCTGAATGAACCATCCAGTTTCTGTACCAAGAATAGGTTTGAGTAAAACCCCTCCCTTCTTTGGTACTCCGGAACCTGTACAATAACCTTCTTTAAAAGAAGCAAATCAACAGAAAGGAGCATTGCCTGTCTTTTTTTTAGGACAGCGGGGTAAACTGGTTACTAAAAACCTGTGTGGAGCAGGCTTCACCAACTCTATCATGTAACCCCTTCTCATGATCCTCTGAACCCACCTGTCCGCTGAGGACTCTGTCCACTGCTGGGCAAACCCCAGCAGCTGTCCTCCCCCTTCCCCTCTGCGTTTTCAGAGGAGGGTGGTAGTCATGCCGTCGGTCTATCTGGCAGCTTGGCAGAAGAGGACCTTGCTGCCGTGGAGGAAAAGGATGACCTTCCTCTAAGCGACTGTCTCCTACCTCCAGCAGCCCTTGACCTGACTGTCTGGCCTCTTGCAGACGTGCCACCCCCCCTCCCCCCCGAGGCCTGTGAGATCCAGGAGTCCAACTCTGGACCAAATAGCATCCCACTAGTATACGGAATGGATTCTAATGATCTTTTTGACTCCAAATCCGCATCCCAGGCTCTTAACCATAATATTCTTCTTGCTGCTACTGCTATAGCAGAAATAGAAGATGATATGAAGGCTGAATTCTGAGCCGCCTCATATATATATATATATATATATATATATATATATATATATATATATATATATATATATATATATATATATATATATATCCTGCCGCCTCCTTAAGGTGCATGGCCAGGGGGAGCAGTTCCGAATCCTGTAATGCGGACTATAACTGCCCAGCCCAGGCTTCCATAGCCCTTGCTACCCAGGCCGAAGATAATGCCGGTCTGAAGCTTGTACCAGCAGCCGTAAAGACAGATTTCAAAAAAGTTTCCAACTTACAATCGGTC